>NC_135802.1:37248513-37378829 GCF_964213995.1 Mustelus asterias
TGTGGCAGTCTTTGGTGCGGCACCTTGTCAAATGCCTTCTGAAAATCCAGATACACCACATCCACAGGTTCCCCATTGTCCACTGCACATGTAATGTTCTCAAAGAATTCCACCAAATTAGTCAAACATGACCTGCCCTTCATGAACCCATGTTGCGTCTTACCAATGGGACAATTTATATCCAGATGTCTCGCTATTTCTTCCTTGACGATAGATTCAAGCATTTTCCCTATTACTACAGAAGTTAAGCTAACCGACCTATAGTTACCTGCCTTTTGTCTACCTTCTTTTTTAAACAGTGGCGTCACATTTGCTGTTTTCCAATCTGCGGGAACCACCCCAGAGTCCAGTGAATTTTGGTAAATTACCACTAGTGCATTTGCTATTTCCCCTGCCATTTCTTTTAGTACCCTGGGATGCGTTCCATCATCCCTATGCTTCACATTGGTGCAAATTTCCTTGCTTTTGTACTCTATTCCTGAAGCCCAGGATCCAATTTGTCTTTTTAAACCACCTTCTCAACCTGCTATGCCACCTTAAATAATTTGTGTACATATCATCCTCCCCCCCCCCCCCCCCCCCCCAACCAGGATCATGCACCCCCTTTGAGTTGTACCCTTGGTTTTATCTTGCCTCCCCTTGTCCTAACATAAAAGCAGACTCCTTTGCATTAAATGTCAATGCAAGCCGGTCCACCCATTTTACCAGTCTATGTCCTCTTGAAGTTTATCACTATCCTCCTCTCTGCACATAATGCTTCTGAGTTTTGTATCTTTTGCGAATTTCAAGACTGCCCTGTACACTCAAGCCTAAAGGTCAAGAATGCAGATCAAGAAACGGAGTGGGGTCAATTTCTGACTCCAGGGAGCCCAGTGTACACTCTCATCCAGTCTGTAAACCAACCATTCACCACTATGCTCTGTGTCCTATCACTTATGATGTGGAGATGCCGGCGTTGGACTGGGGTAAGCACAGTAAGAAGTCTCACAACACCAGGTTAAAGTCCAACAGGTTTATTTGGTAGCAAATACCATAAGCTTTCGGAGCGCTGCAGCGACGAAGGGGCAGCGCTCCGAAAGCTTATGGTATTTGCTACCAAATAAACCTGTTGGACTTTAACCTGGTGTTGTGAGACTTCTTACTGTCCTATCACTTAGCCAACTTTGCATCCATGCCAGAATAAAAACAAAATACTGTAAATGCTGGAAGTCCGAAATCGAAACAAAAGTACTGCAAATACTCAGCAGGTCTGGTAGCATCTTTTGAAAGCGAGTTAACTTGTCTAGTCGAATATGATGTGACTGTTCTGTAGAAATAATGTTCCATTTTTAACATCAACTCTATTTCTCTCCCACAGATGTTGCCAGACTTGGGTGAGTATTTGCAGCACTCTCTATTTCTGTTCTGCACCCACGCCGCTGTTTTTCTTTTTATCCCATGGGTTTCAATTTTTACTGGCAAGCCCATTACGCTTATCGAGCAACTTTTCGGAAGCCTATATGTAGTATGCTGTTTCCTTATCAATCCTCTCTCGTTACCTCATCAAAAAATCCAAGCCAGTTAAGTTAAGCACGATCCGCTTTTAACAAAATACTGCGGATGCTGGAATCTGAAACAAAAACAGAAAATGCTGGAAAATCTCAGCGGGTCTGACAGCGTCTGTGGAGAGAGAATAGAGTAACAAGTCTCACAACACCAGGTTAAAGTCCAACAGGTTTATTTGGAAGGAGCAGTGCTCCGAAACCTTATGGTATTTGCTAATGGTATTTGCTACCAAATAAACCTGTTGGACTTTAACCTGGTGTTGTGAGACTTACTGTGTTCACCCCAGTCCAACGCCGGCATCTCCACATCGAGAGAGAATAGAGCCAACGTTTCGAGTCGGGGTGATCCTTCGTCAAAGCCTTTGCATTTGTCAAACCTGTGTTGCCTTTCCTTAATTAATCTACAGACCTGTTAGTAACTGTGTCTCAGATTAGTGTTTCCCACTGACAAGGTTAAACTGACTGGCCTGTGGTTAATGGGTTTAATCCTTGCGTCCATCTTTGAACATCATCAGCCATGATCGAATGGCGGAGCAGACCCGATGGGCTGAATGCCCTAATTCTGCTCCTACATCTTACGAATGTTCCTTTAGAAATTAGAGTGCTGGCAGGGATTTTAACCAGAAGTTACAGTAAGCAGTAGATTAGTCAACTGCGATGTATGCAGAGAATAACTTCTCCTTCGTTTTGTCTATGTTCTAATCAGTCTTTAATACTTTTCCTCCATCAGCCCTTTCAGGCTGACGTTAACATTTTCCAGTTGCATGGTAGCACAGATTTCTTGTGCAGTTTCTGCGAAGTTATTAAGTTAGATTGAAAGGCGAGAGCTTAAAAATTCCCTTAATTCCTCTGGGCCACAGAGCACCTGCGAGTGATCTAAGCCTCTGTTAACGTTACTCCATAGCAACAGTGAGGGGGTCAGCAATTGGCGTCGGGAAATAATTTCCCTTCCCTTTGTGGCCTCTCCTGTAAGTCTCCCCAGAGCAGCACAGCTGACATCTGCAACGCAGCAATGTGAATATCAAACCTAGATCCCCTGTGGTAAAGCTGGACTCGCTCAGTTCCAACTGGCAAATCTCTACACCTGCAACGATGGAGGGCTGGGAACGGACAGCCCTGAGACTCAGGGGAGGCATGTGATGCAGGGAGGAAAAAAAAGACTGAGAAGGGAACTAGAGGACGATATATTGCAAAATCAGTCAAGAATTTAAAAAAGAAGCATGTTTTGGAGAGTGATGAGCAGCTTATAACTAAATTGCTGCCTCAACCACCATAGATTGGAGTTTTTTTTGTGGGCTAGACCAGATAGAGGTGGCAGGTTTGCTTCATTAATTACCCCATTCATTCTCTCTGCTGGCAGATTTGACTGAATTCACATTCACAACCTTCCATGCTACACTTCCCGCTGCCTCGTAAAAGCAGCCAGCATAATCAAGGACCCCACGCACCCCGGATATTCTCTCTTCCACCTTCTACCGTCGAGCAAAAGATACAAAAGTCTGAAATCACGTACCTACAGATTCAAGAACAGCTTCCTGAATCAGAGGATCCTACAGTGCAGAAGGTGGCCATGCGGCCCATCGAGTCTGCACTGGCCACAATCCCACCCAGGCCCTATCCCCCATAACCCCATGCATTTACACTAGTTAGTCCTCCTGACACTAAGGGGCAGCTTAGCATGGCCAATCCACCTAACCAGCACATCTTTGGACTGTGGGACGAAACCCACGCAGAAACAGGGAGAATGTGCAAACTCCACATGGACAGTGACCCAAGCCAGGAATCGAACCCAGGTCCCTGGCGCTGTGAGGCAGCAATGCTAACCACTGTACCATCGGACCATTGTCATCGGACTTTTGAATGGCCCTGTCATGCATTAAGCTGATCTTTCTCTTCACCCTACGTGCAAGTGGAGCACTATGTTCTGCACTCTATCCTTTTCTCCTATGTACTCTATGAACGGTATGTTTTGCTTGCATAGCACGCAAGAAACAATACTTTTCACTGTATACCAATACATGTGACAATAATAAATCAAATCAAATCCACTTAAAATGCTGGGGTATGAACTCACAACCTCCATTGCCAGCCCAGTACTATGGTTACATTAAAGCAAGTAACAGGTAACTAAATACAAACAGATGGTACATAATCAATTATATTGCAAAGGGGAAAATTGGTTTAGATACTCGCATTTGAAAAATATGGAGAACATTGTACAGCGAGGGTACTATGATTTCACTGAAGTATGCCACACAGACGGCAGGCCTGTGGTGCTGTAGCCCCAGGGGGATCAAATTAAGTTTATGTGGCACGCAAATTAATTTCTCCACCTATAAATTTTTATTCTGCAGAGAACTATTTGATTGATTATCAGGGTCTGATCACAATGTACTATTACGTTTAGCCAGTCCTACGCTATCATGCAACATCCAAAGGTGTGCCGGTCAAGTGGATTGGTCATGCTAGTGTCCTAGGATGTGCAAGCTAGGTGGATTAGTGGGGCAAATATGTGAGGTTATGGGGAAGATGCTCTTGTCAGGGAGCCGGTGCAGGCTCGATGGGTCGAATGGCCTCCTTCTGTCCATGATTCTATTTAACAAGACACAAAACCACAAGGAATTTACTTTGTGAGCTTTCCTCCTCCTCTTCTCTTTTACCAGCATGCACGATCATTCCTCCTTGAAACAGCTGCAGGAAACAGGGTGGCTCCTTCCCCTGCAGCACTTGGACCTGGAATAAAACAAGGCAGAAAAATAACAGTTAGTTTTAGAACAATTTCTTTCGTTAATCTGTGCCATCAAACATGGTTCTTCAGAGTAAATGATACAAATTACAACTCCTGGATTTCACTTCACAGATCAGTATCATAAACAGGTTGTTCATCACCACCTAGGTACTTCAGACTGTGTCAGGGTGAGTTGGGACAGGGGCCAGGTGTTTCAATATATAGAGATAAAAACTGAAAAATGGAAGAAAAACAGCTAGAATGGAACGTAAATAGGGCAAGGCAGAAATAAATCCAGAGACAACCATGAAACAAACAGAAATAATGGTAGGTAATGAGAAAATGTCTGTGTTTGGCATCTCAAATCCCATTCCTAACAATATTAAAGTGTGGAATCTATCCCATTCTGAGAGACCAGAAATATCTGCTTGCTGAATGTAGATGTGATTCAAAAAAAATAAAAACTCCCAACTATTCAGCCCACAGAATTGAGTGAAATGATGGAACCAGTCAGTTCCAGCAGTCAAATTTCTGCCCAATATTAATTTATAAAACAAACTGTGAGGAGGTGTTAAAATTTGCACTGCAGACAACTCAATTAGGTGATGTGAATTATATCTGCTGAAATGCATTCGGAGTTACCTAGGAAATGGCTTAAAGGCATTTGTTTCCTAACACAGTCCATTACAACTGTTCTTGTTTTAGCTTGTATTTGTCATTATTTAACAGCTTACCTCAGTCAATGTTATTGTGATTTCTGAAGTTGCCACCTGGAAAAGTGATGAAAAATGACGTGCGCCATTTTTTTTAAAAGCACAAATCATTATTACAAAAATAATGCCCGTTATTCCGTAACTGGAAATATAATCCATTTTTAACCTATTTCATGAATCCTCATTGTTCCACAGGAGCAGGCTGAGGGCAAGAGAGTTTGCTTCTACACTTGATTGATTTATTTATTTTTCAGTGATTTTTGGGTTTAAAATCTGAGGGTTTTTCCGAAACCGGAAGTAGGCCTGGGAAGGTTTTTTGGTGTGTTTAAAAGCAGGCCGCACTTTTGAGCGGACAGCGGAGTGAGCAGGGAGCAGAGTGAGAGCTCTAAGGGCTTTGGCTCTAAGGGCTTTGGCGGAAAGGATGAGGCGGGGTAAGTTTAATTCGTTTTGTTGTCTCTTCAATTGCAAATTTTAAGTTCAGTCCATGTGGATTCCGAGGAAAAGGGGGGGAAAATAGCTCATTGTTCCATTGGAGCAACTCTATCTGCTAGTGGTATTGGCAAGGTATCGAGAGGGGATGGGTGTGAAGGCAGTGCAATGTTCCTCTTGCAGTATGTTTGAGGTGAGGGACGCCGTCAGTGTCCCTGCTGATTACACCTGTGGGAAGCGCACCCATCTGCAGCTCCTCCAAAACCGTGTTAGGGAACTGGAGCTGGAGTTGGATGAACTTAGGATCATTAGGGAAGCAGAGGTGGCCATAGACAGAAGCTTTAGGGATACAGTTACTCCAGGAAAGGAAAATAGATGGGTGACAGTGAGAGGGGCTGGGAGAAAGCAGTCAGTGCAGGGATCCCCTGTGGTCGTTCCCCTTAGCAACAAGTATTCCGCTTTGGATACAGTTGAGGGGGACGACATACCAGTGGTGAGCCGCAGTGAGAGGATCTCCAGCACTGAGTCCGTCCCTGTGGCTCGGGAGGGTAAAGGGGAGAGCGGGAGGGCAGTAGTTATTGGGGACTCGTTAGTTAGAGGGATAGATATGAGGTTCTGTGGCAGCAAAAGAGACTCACGGATGGTATGTTGCCTACCGGATGCTAGGGTCCGTGACGTCTCAGACCGTGTTTTCCGGATTCTTAAGGGGGAGGGGGAACAGTCACAAGTCATGGTACACATTGGTACCAACGACATAGGTAAGAGAAGGGACAGGGATTTAAAACCGGAATTTAGGGAGCTGGGCTGGAAGCTGAGAGCCAAGACAAAACATGTGGTCATCTCTGGTACGTTGCCGGTGCCACGTGATAGCGAGTTGAGGAACAGGGAGAGAGTGCAGTTAAACATGTGGTTGCAGAGATGGTGTAGGAGGGAGGGTTTCAGCTATGTGGATAATTGGAACACATTCTGGGGAAGGTGGGACCTGTACAAACAGGACAGGGTGCACCTGAACCAGAAGGGCACCAATATCCTGGGAGGGAAATTTGCTACGGCTCTTCAGGGGGGTTTAAACTAATTTGTCAGGGGGGTGGGAAAAGGAGTTGTAGTCCGGAAGTCAGTGTTGAGGGTAGTGAGGTATTGGGGAAGGTATCAAGGTCAAGGGTGGGTACCAGTCGACAGGAAGGTGGGTTGAAGTGTGTCGACTTCAATGCAAGGAGCATCCGAAACAAGGTAGATGAACTTGGGGTGTGGATTGGTACTTGGGACTACGATGTTGTGGCCATTATGGAGACATGGGTAGAACAAGGACAGGAATGGTTGTTGGACGTTCCGGGGTATAGATGTTTCAGTAGGTGTAGGGAAGTTGGTAAAAGAGGTGGAGGAGTAGCATTGTTAATCAAGGATAGTTTAACGGCTGCGGAAAGGCACTTCGAGGGGGATCTGCACACTGAGGTAATATGGGCTGAAGTTAGAAATAGGAAAGGAGCGGTCACGTCGTTAGGAGTTTACTATAGGCCCCCAAATAGTAAGAGAGATGTAGAGGAAGAAATTGCTAAGCAGATTATGGATAGGTGTGGGGGTCACAGGGTAGTTGTCATGGGGACTTTAACTTTCCAAATATTGATTGGAACCTTTGTAGGTCGAATAGTTCGGATGGGGCAGTTTTTGTGCAGTGTGTGCAGGAGGGTTTCCTGACCCAATATGTGGATAGGCCGACAAGAGGTGGGGCCACATTGGATTTGGTACCTGGAAATGAACCGGGCCAAGTGTTAGATTTGTTTGTGGGAGAGCACTTTGGAGATAGTGACCACAATTCGGTGTCTTTTGTTATTGCAATGGAGAGGGGTAGGGCCAAACGGCAGGGCAAGGTTTATAATTGGGGGAGAGGTAATTATGATGCGATTAGGCAAGAATTAGGGGGCATAAGATGGGAACAGAAACTGTCAGGGAAAGGAACTAATGAAAAGTGGAACTTTTTCAAGGAACAAATACTGTGTGTCCTTGATAGGGATGTCTCTGTCAGGCAGGGAGGAAATGGCCGAGTGAGGGAACCATGGTTCACAAAAGAGGTGGAATATCTTGTGAAAAGGAAGAGGGAAGCTTATGTAGGGATGAGGAAACAAGGTTCAGATGGCTCGATTGAGGGTTACAAGTTAGCAAGGAATGAGCTGGAAAAGGGGCTTAGGAGAGCTAGGAGGGGGTATGAGAAGTCCTTGGCGGGTCGGATCAAGGAAAACCCCAAGGCTTGTTACTCTTATGTGAGGAATTAAAGAATGACCAGGGTGAGGTTAGGGCCGGTCAAGGACAGTGGTGGGAACTTGTGTATGGAGTCAGTAGAGATAGGAGAGGTGATGAATGAATACTTTTCTTCAGTGTTCACCAAGGAGAGGGGCCATGTTTTTCAGGAAGAGAAGATGTTACAGGCTAATAGGCTGGAGGAAGTAGATGTTCGGAGGGAGGATGTCCTGGCAGTTTTGAATAAACTGAAGGTCGATAAGTCCCCTGGGCCTGATGAAATATATCCTAGGATTCTTTGGGAGGTAAGGGATGAGATTGCAGAGCCTTTGGCTTTGATCTTTGGGTCCTCACTGTCCACGGGGATGGTGCCAGAGGACTGGAGAGTGGCGAATGTTGTTCCTCTGGTTAAGAATGGGGATAGAAATGACCCTGGTAATTATAGGCCGATTAGTCTTACTTCGGTGGTTGGTAAGTTGATGGAAAAGGTGCTTAGGGATGGGATTTACGACCATTTCGAAAGATGCGGATTAATCCGGGATAGTCAGCACGGATTCGTGAAGGGCAAGTCGTGCCTCACAAATTTGATAGAATTTTTTGAGGAGGTAACTAAGTGTGTTGATGAAGGTAGGGCAGTTGATGTCATATACATGGATTTTAGTAAGGCGTTTGATAAGGTCCCCCATGGTCGGCTTATGATGAAAGTAAGGAGGCGTGGGATAGAGGGAAAGTTGGCCGATTGGATAGGTAACTGGCTATCTGATTGAAGACAGAGGGTGGCGGTGGATGGAAAATTTTCGGATTGGAGGCAGGTTGCTAGCGGAGTGCCACAGGGATCAGTGCTTGGTCCTCTATTTGTGATTTTTATTAATGACTTAGAGGAGGGGGCTGAAGGGTGGATCAGTAAGTTTGCTGATGGCACCAAGATTGGTGGAGTAGTGGATGAGGTGGAGGGCTGTTGTAGACTGCAAAGAGACATAGATAGGATGCAAAGCTGGGCTGAAAAATGGCAGATGGAGTTTAACCCTGATAAATGTGAGGTGATTCATTTTGGTAGGACTAATTTAAATGTGGATTACAGGATCAAAGGTAGGGTTCTGAAGACTGTGGAGGAACAGAGAGATCTTGGGGTCCATATCCACAGATCTCTGAAGGTTGCCACTCAAGTGGATAGAGCTGTGAAGAAGGCCTATAGTGTGTTAGCTTTTATTAACAGGGGGTTGGAGTTTAAGAGCCGTGGGGTTATGCTGCAGCTGTACAGGACCTTGGTGAGACCACATTTGGAATATTGTGTGCAGTTCTGGTCACCTCACTATAAGAAGGATGTGGAAGCGCTGGAAAGAGTGCAAAGGAGATTTACCAGGATACTGCCTGGTTTGGAGGGTAGGTCTTATGAGGAAAGGTTGAGGGAGCTGGGGCTGTTCTCTCTGGAGCGGAGAAGGTTGAGGGGAGACTTAATAGAGGTTTATAAAATGATGAAGGGGATAGATAGAGTGAACATTCAAAGACTATTTCCTCGGGTGGATGGAGCTATTACAAGGGGGCATAACTATAGGGTTCATGGTGGGAGATATAGGAAGGATATCAGAGGTAGGTTCTTTACTCAGAGAGTGGTTGGGGTGTGGAATGGACTGCCTGCAGTGATAGTGGAGTCAGACACTTTAGGGAGGGGATCAAAATGAGGTGACTGAGAGTGAGGAAGGTAGCTCGCAAACAGAGAAGCGTTATAGGCAGTGCAAGAGGGCGGATGGACAGGGAATAGAGAAGGGGAGAGCTCAGACCAAAGGATTGAGATGTGTTTACTTTAATGCCAGGAGTATAGTGAATAAATGGGATGAGCTCAGAGCGTGGATCGATGCCTGAAGTATGATGTGGTGGCCATTACGGAGACTTGGATGTCTCAGGGACAGGACTGGATACTCCAGGTGCCGGGATTCAGATGTTTCAGGAAGGACAGGGAGGGAGGCAAGAGAGGGGGTGGAGTGGCACTGCTGATCAGGGATAGTGTCACAGCTGTAGAGAAGGTGTATGCTGTGGAGGGATTGTCCACCGAGTCTCTGTGGGTGGAAGTTCAGAGTGGGAAGGGGCTGGTCACTTGGCTAGGAGTTTTCTATAGGCCGCCCAATAGTAACAGGGAGGTGGAGGAGCAGATAGGGAAATAGATCCTGGAGAGTTGCAATAATAGCAGAGTTGTTGTGATGGGAGACTTTAATTTCCCAAACATAGATTGGAATATCCCTAGGGTAAGGGGATTGGATGGGGAAGAGTTCATTAGGTGTGTTCAGGAGGGTTTCCTGACACAGCATGTGGACAAGCCTACAAGAGGAGAGGCTGTACTTGATCTGATACTGACCAATGAACCTGGACAAGTGTCAGATCTCTCAGTGGGAGAGCATCTTGGGGATAGCGATCATAACTCTATCTCCTTTAGGCTTGCATTGGAAAAAGAGAGGATCAGGCAAGCTACGAAAGTGTTTATATGGAGTAACGGGAAATATGAAGACATTAGACAGCAAATTAGAGGAGTAAATTGGAAGGAGGTATTCTCGGGGAAATGTACTGAAGAGAGGTGGCAGTTTTTCAAGGAATGTCTGTCTAGAGTTCTACAGGACAACGTTCCAAGCAGACAGGGAGGTGTTGGTCGGTTAAAGGAACCGTGGTGCACGAAAGCTGTGCGGGACCTAGTTGAGAAGAAAAGGAAAGCGTACAAAAGGCTCAGAGAGCTTGGCGAAGATAGGGATTTAGAAGAGTATACGGCTTGTAGGAAGGGACTAAAGAAGGAAATTAGGAGAGCCAGAAGGGGTCACGAGAAGGCCCTGGCAGGTAGGATTAAGGAGAACCCTAAGGCGTTCTATAAATATGTGAAGAGTAAAAGGATGAGACGTGACGGAATAGGGCCTATAAAAGGTGAAGGCGGGAAAGTCTGTACGGAACCAGTAGAAATGGCAGAGGTGCTCAATGAGTATTTTGCCTCGGTTTTCACAGAGGAGAAGGACCTGGGTGGATGTACTGCGGGCGTACGGTGGACTGAAAGGATTGAGTATGTGGACTTTAAGAAAGAGGTTGTGCTGGAATCTTTGAATGGCATCAAGATAGATAAGTCGCCGGGTCCGGATGGGATGTACCCCAGGTTACTGTGGGAGGCGAGGGAAGAGATTGCAGAACCTCTGGCGATGATCTTTGCGTCGTCGATGGAGACGGGAGAGGTGCCGGAGGATTGCGGATGTGGTTCCTATTTTCAAGAAGGGGAATAGGGATAGCCCAGGTAATTACCGACCGGTGAGTCTAACCTCAGTGGTTGGTAAACTGATGGAAAAGATCCTGAGGGACAGGATATATGAGCATTTAGAGAGGTTTAGTATGCTCAAGAATACTCAGCATGGCTTTGTCAAGGGCAGATCGTGCCTTACGAGCCTGGTGGAGTTCTTCAAAAATGTGACTAAACACATTGACGAAGGGAAGGCGGTAGATGTGGTTTATATGGATTTTAGCAAGGCGTTCGATAAGGTCCCCCATGCAAGGCTTCTAGAAAAAGTGAGAGGGCATGGGATCCAAGGTGCTGCTGCCCGGTGGATCTAGAACTGGCTTGCGCAAAGGAGGCAGAGAGTGTGTATAGATGGGTCTTTTTCTAAATGGAGGTCGGTCACCAGTGGTGTGCCCCAGGGATCTGTTCTGGGACCCTTGCTGTTTGTCATTTTCATAAATGACCTGGATGAGGAAGTGGAGGGATGGGTTGGTAAGTTTGCCGACGACACGAAGGTTGGTGGGGTTGTGGATAGTCTGGAGGGATGTCAGAAGTTACAGAGGGACATAGATAGGATGCAAGACTAGGCGGAGAAGTGGCAGATGGACTTCAACCCAGATAAATGCGTCGTGGTCCATTTTGGTAGGACAAATGGAATGAAGGAGTACAATATAAAGGGAAAGACTCTTAGTATGGTAGAGGGTCAGAAGGACCTTGGGGTCTGGGTCCATAGGACTCTAAAATCGGCCCCGCAGGTGGAGGAGGTGGTTAAGAAGGCGTATGGTATGCTGGCCTTTATCAATTGAGGGATTGAATTTAGGAGTCCGGGGATAATGGTGCAGCTATATAAGACCCTCGTCAGACCCCACTTGGAGTACTGTGCTCAGTTCTGGTCGCCTCACTATAGGAAGGATGTGGAAAAGATTGAAAGGGTGCAGAGGAGATTTACAAGGATGTTGCCTGGATTGAGTGGCATATCTTATGAGGATAGGCTGAGGGAGCTCAGTCTTTTCTCCTTGGAGAGAGGAAGGATGAGAGGAGACCTAATAGAGGTGTATAAGATGTTGAGAGGCATAGATCGGGTGGACTCTCAGAGGCTTTTTCCCAGGGTGGAAATGTCTGCTACGAGAGGACACAGGTTGAAGGTGCTGGGGGGTAGGTACAGGGGAGATGTTAGGGGGAAGTTTTTCACACAGACGGTGGTGGGCGAGTGGAATCGGCTGCCGTCGGTGGTGGTGGAGGCGAACTCAATAGGGTCTTTTAAGAGACTCCTGGATGAGTACATGGAGCTTAATAGGATGGAGGGTTATAGGTAGGTCTAGAAGGTAGGGATGTGTTTGGCACAACTTGTTTGTGCTGTAGTTTTTCTATGTTTCTATGAACATTTAAGCGGTTATTGGATAGGCACATGGAGCACACCAGGATGATACGGAGTGGGATAGCTTGATCTTGGTTTCAGATAAAGCTCGGCACAACATCGTGGGCCGAAGGGCCTGTTCTGTGCTGTACTGTTCTATGTTCTAGATCACAACTGTGCATTTCCGAAATGTCAGGACATCATCTTTACACAGATGGACTGGTAGGAAAGGCTCACCTGTGCCCCCCGCTCTTCGTCTAACTCTACAGTCATCAGAGCCGACGTTCCTTTCTCACTCACAGTTGAGTGACGGCCTTGCCAGAAGTAGTATACGCATTTCTCCTTTCCGACAGCAGTGTTCCGAACAAGCTCAGACTTCTGCCTTTTGCCAACTGTGGTGTATATAAAGAACCAAAAATAGGTTAAAGCATCAACAGAATCAATTAACGTTCCTATAGGTGACAGAATCTCCAAAATACCCCTATCTTGAGGGTATTTTCCCTTTGATTATTCACCCAAACACTGTCTGCTGATGATCCATCATCCTATGTAATGCTGAGGGAGATGGTTTTGTGTACAGGAGGATCTTCCGTAACAGTGCAAAAGCGATGAAAACTAATTGGCCGCCAATCCATATCCAAAAAGTGTTACGGGAATGTAAATCACTGTGACTGTATATACACTACCTTGGAATAGACCAAGAGGTTTCTAACATACATGTACACAAATTTTCAGAGTCCTAGGGCTGCATTCTAGGCCCTCCCCATCCCCACCATTGGGCTTGTTTTCGCCATGGATGTATACAATACAGAATATAAAATAGGCCCATGCAACACCTTCCTGCCCAATCTCATAATATGGGAGTGATAATAAATATATAATCAAGAGTCAATTAGGCTTGTTACCAAGCCAATTGACCTCGGTAATATACTGCCCATGGCATAGCATGTTTGGCATGAGCAATCAGATGGGAGTGGCAGCCCAATCTTTTAAGCAAGTTCTTCAAAGGACGGGATGGGGGGGTGGAGTTGGGGTGTTGGGATCCTATCCTCAGGGGTTGCGTTTTGTGAATCAGGGGCAGCCCACCATAAAATAGAACCCACCACTTGTTGCATTAAACCCACCACCCTCATGCACCCGCCTCTCTAACCTGCCCAAAAGCCTGGAATTACCTGTTTCTAGAGATTCATGGGCCTCCTCCTCCTTACTCATTGCAGTGCTGACACTAATGCATTCTTGGCACAGCCAGAACTAATGGAGCTGGTGGCCAACTGGACTTCCTCTTCAGTAAGGCACAAGCTGTCCGTTTACCCTGGCCGGAGTGCCTTATGGCTAAAAGGTGGGCCAGCCTGGGGCGGGTCAACTCCACGCCTACTTTGGGGTATGCGCAAGCCATCTACATGCTTTACCCTCACAACTGTAATATTCCACCCCCAGCGTTGTTCTCTTAAAACAGAACTTGCATTACATTCAATAACACTGGTGCATACAAGCTTTCATCACTACAAAACCAAATACTGCAGGTGTTAGAAATCTAAAACAGAAAATGTGGGAAATACTCAGCTGGTCAGGAAGCATCTGTGGAGCGAGAAACAGAGTTAACATTTCAGGCCGACAATGACCCTTTATCAGAACTCAGCTTGCATTGTCCTGAGCTATTGTAATTTCAGAAGGGCTGTCCACAACAAGTAATTCACTGGAGTGGTTACGTTGGGAATAAAATGTTATTCACTTATTCCTTCCTATTTAATCTGTACCCAAAAATCTTTGAACTGGCTCAGCACAAATAAGCATCTCACCTGATCTTTATTCGCTGCTGGTAACTAGGTAAAGAGTCAGTTAAAATTAAGCCAGTCAGTAACCAATCTGATCCTGCTCCCTCCCTACCAAGACAGATCTCAGTTGCACCTCTGAGCAGATGAGAGCGAAGGTACTGTTCCCTCCCATTCACTGGCCAGATTGTGGAGTTGGCTGGGTTCGGGTAGAATTTTCTGAATATTTTTGCAAATGAGGCCCAGCCATTACGATCAGCCAAGACTCCACATCCCTGGCCCTCCTCCTTCAGATATCTCAATGACCAAAGCACCCTCCCAGCCCTGTCTGCTCCACACCCTCATTTAAAATGGAGACATCTATATACAGCATCTTTATAGAATAGAATCTCCACAGTGCAAAAGAGACCATTCGGCCCACTGGGTCTGCACTAACTCTTTGACAGAGAATCTTACCCAGGCCTCCCTCCCCTGCCCTATTTCCATAATCCATTTTTTAAAAACCATGGGCTAATCCATCTAATCTACACATCTTTGGACTGTGGGAGGAAACCGGAGCACCCGGAGGAAGGAAATCCACGCAGACACAGGGAGAACGTGCAGACTCCACACACACAGTCACTCAAGACTTGAATTGAACCCAGTTCCTGGAGCTGTGAGGCAGCAGTGCTAACCACTGTGCCACAATTATAAATTTAAGCATTTTCATCTAAACAATGTAGAAAAACAGGGCTTTTAGTCTTGCTCCACGAAGATTTATTAAGAACCATTTCTATTTGGTTCAGGCTTAGAATCTTTATCAATGATTTAATTTTAAACTATCAGCACTTACCGGTGGTGCTCACCAGGTACTTAGATTTCACCACATAAGTATCACCTTCATGAAACTGCCCAATGCTCTGCTTGGGTAATCTACTATAGTCAAACTCAAGTATGTGCCACACATCGACTGAGAGGCTGGTGATTTCAAACTGCCTCCCGTCTTCCCCCTCTACTATTCCATAGCCACGTCCAATATTCAATCCATCAAGTGTTGTCCCAACGGGGGCTGGAGACTGAAGAATCATCAAGGTAACATCATACGGTTTAAGATCAAGCCCGTGCTCCTGCTACAAGACAAGGATTTAAGATTGTAAGTTGTCTGTAAAGTTAACTTAACAGTTGGCAAAATACGAGCTGTAAATTGAACTTTAATTGAAAAAAGGAGCCCTATTTGAGTATATTGGAAAATATACGAAATCCAGTCCTCTTCTTTCCTGGATTGTACATTTCTGTAACATTTTAATCAGGCAATTGAGGTGGGCCTGTTAGAATATGAACTCCCTGATTAAGGGCCAAATTGATGGGCCAATCAGGGAGCCTCTTGCTTTGTACTTAACCAGGCGTGTCAGTTCCTTTGGGACTCCTTGGGCCTGATTTTACCATTTTGAGTCTAAGTGCCGAATCTGGGCGTCAAATAGATCCGAGCCCGGAATCCACTTTGCAGCGCACCCATACGCTTTTTGCCGGCTACGGTCCGATCCACGCAGTGGGCGGGGCTTAGCACTGCTGGAACGATTGGAGCTCTGAACTGCGCATGCGCAGTTCGAAAATAAATCTGAAGCAGCGCCCCCGGGCGCGAAAGAAGAAAAACAGCAGAGAGTAGGATGGACTTAGGAGAATCTTGCAAACTGAAAATAATGTAGCATCTTCTTTGCGCTGCCTAATTATCTATGGGAAGGGTAATTAAACTACAGTGTCCTAGTGAGCAATTAGTGACCTGTATAATACATTTGTGATCTGTAACTGGATTGTTGATGTCCCTGTAGCCATGAGCCAGGTGGTCAAATGTTCCGAGTCATGTGGTGAACTTGGAAGAATTTCCCCGTGGTGGAACTTGGTTGGAAATAAGATTCAAGGAGATTACTAAATCTGGGAAATCAACCATAGTGAAAAGAAGTTTCTATTGGCAACTCTTCTCTCACATTCCATGGCAGATGTGCCCCTACTTATGAATGTGATTTGCATGGGCAACGTTGGGTGCAGCTAATCTGCCTCTGGAGCAGCCTTGGATCCTTTCTTTCATCTTGTTTTCATCTGAACATTGCACAGAATTAGAGGAATTCCCTTTGGAAGATAATGTCAAAATTATAATTGCAGGAACTAAAAACCTGACAGTCAAATATTTGGGACAATATTTCAAAATATATATCCCCCCATCCATATTTTGAAATATTTTCCCGTTGCTCTTTGTGATTTTTATTAATGACTTAGAGGAGGGGGCTGAAGGGTGGATCAGTAAATTTGCTGATGACACCAAGATTGGTGGAGTAGTGGATGAGGTGGAGGGCTGTTGTAGACTGCAAAGAGACATAGGTAGGATGCAAAGCTGGGCTGAAAAATGGCAAATGGAGTTTAACCCTGATAAATGGGAGGTGATTCATTTTGGTAGGACTAATTTAAATGTGGATTACAGGGTCAAAAGTAGGGTTCTGAAGGCTGTGGAGGAACAGAGAGATCTTGGGGTCCATATCCACAGATCTCTAAAGGTTGCCACTCAAGTGGATAGAGCTGTGAAGAAGGCCTATAGTGTGTTAGCTTTTATTAACAGGGGGTTGGAGTTTAAGAGCCGTGGGGTTATGCTGCAACTGTACAGGACCTTGGCGAGACCACATTTGGAATATTGTGTGCAGTTCTGGTCACCTCACTACAAGAAGGATGTGGAAATGCTGGAAAGAGTGCAGAGGAGATTTACCAGGATGCTGCCTGGTTTGGAGGGTAGGTCTTATGAGGAAAGGTTGAGGGAGCTAGGGCTGTTCTCTCTGGAGCGGAGGAGGCTGAGGGGAGACTTAATAGAGGTTTATAAAATGATGAAGGGATAGATAGAGTGAACGTTCAAAGACTATTTCCTCGGGTGGATGGAGCTATTACAAGGGGGCATAACTATAGGGTTCATGGTGGGAGATATAGGAAGGATCACTGGGGTGATCAGTAAGTTTGCGGACGACACAAAACTGGCAGGACTTGCAGATAGTGAGGAACATTGTCAGAGGCTACAGAAGGATATAGATAGGCTGGAAATTTGGGCAAGGAAATGGCAGATGGAGTTCAATCCTGATAAATGCGAAGTGATGCATTTTGGTGGGAATAATGTAGGGAGGAGCTACACGATAAATGGAAGAACCATAAAGGGTGTAGAGACGCAGAGGGACCTGGGTGTGCAAGTCCACAGATCCTTGAAGGTGACGTCACAGGTGGAGAAGGTGGTGAAGAAGGCATATGGCATGCTTGCCTTTATAGGACGGGGCATAGAGTATAAGAGTTGGGGTCTGATGTTGCAGATGTATAGAACGTTGGTTCGGCCGCATTTGGAATACTGCGTCCAGTTCTGGTCGCCACACTACCAGAAGGACGTGGAGGCTTTGGAGAGAGTACAGAGGAGGTTTACCAGGATGTTGCCTGGTACGGAGGAGCTTGGTTATGAGGAGAGATTGGGGAAACTGGGGTTGTTCTCCTTGGAAAGACGGAGGATGAGGGGAGACTTAATAGAGGTGTATAAAATTATGAAAGGAATAGATAGGGTGAACGGTGGGAAGCTTTTCCCCGGGTCGGTGGTGACGTTCACGAGGGGTCATAGGTTCAAGGTGAAGGGGGGGAGGTTTAACACAGATATCAGAAGGACATATTTCACACAGAGGGTCGTGGGGGCCTGGAATGTGTTGCCGGGCAAGGTGGTGGAGGCGGACACACTGGGAACGTTTAAGACTTATCGAGACAGCTATATGAACGGAGTGGGAATGGAGGGATACAAAAGAATGGTCTAGTTTGGATCAGGGAGCGGCGCGGGCTAATTGTTCCTTGTTTCTCGTTTCAAGGCTTCATTCTATGATCATCTTGCTGGTGCCAGTACAGAGTGAGACTGCGGATAGTTGGGAACCTGTCTCGGGGGCAGGGAATTCATATGGTGTTCGTGGAAGTGGAAATGACTGGGGTTGGGAAGCATTTTCCGATCGGGGCCATTGTGATCTCCTGGACTCGTTTCGATCGCCTCAGGGGGTCGGAGAGGAATTTCCCAGATTTTTTTTCCCCATATTGGCCCTGGGGTTTTCACTCTGGGTTTTCGCCTCTCCCTGGAGATCACATGGTCTGGAATGGGGGGGGGGGGGGGGGGGCGGGTGGGGGTGAGTTAATAGGTTGTAATGAACAAAGCATCGTAGCTGTGAGGGACAGCTCGGTGGATAGGATATTGGTATGTAGATAGGCTGGAAAATTGGGCGGGGATCCTGGATTCAGGATTCAATCCTGGACCGGGGAGCGGCGCGGGCTTGGAGGGCCGAAGGGCCTGTTCCTGTGCTGTATTGTTCTTTGTTCGTTCTTGATATCAGAGGTAGGTTATTTACGCAGAGAGTGGTTGGGGTGTGGAATGGACTGCCTGCAGTGATAGTGGAGTCAGACACTTTAGGAACATTTAAGCGGTTATTGGATAGGCACATGGAGCACACCAGGATGATAGGGAGTGGGATAGCTTGATCTTGGTTTCAGATAAAGCTCGGCGCAACATCGTGGGCCGAAGGGCCTGTTCTGTGCTGTACTGTTCTATGTTCTATTTGACTGTCAGGTTTTTAGTTCCTACGATTATAATTTCAACATTATCTTCCAAAGGGAATTCCTCTAATTCTGTGCAATGTTCAGATGAAAACAAGATAAAAGAAAGGATCCAAGGCTGCTCCAGAGGCAGATTAGGTGCACACAACATTGCCCATGCAAATCACATTCATAAGTAGGGGCACATCTGCCATGGAATGTGAGAGAAGAGTTGCCAATAGAAACTTCTTTTCACTATGGTTGATTTCCCAGATTTAGTAATCTCCTTGAATCTTATTTCCAACCAAGTTCCACCACGGGGACAATTCTTCCAAGTTCACCACATGACTCGGAACATTTGACCACCTGGCTCATGGCTACAGTGACATCAACAATCCAGTTGCAGATCACAAATGTATTATACAGGTCACTAATTGCTCACTAGGACACTGTAGTTTAATTACCTTTCCCATAGATAATTAGACAGCACAAAGAAGATGCTACATTATTTTCAGTTTGCACGATTCTTCCAAGTCCATCCACCCCCCCTCCACCAAAAACCAGAGATCTATCTGAGCCCCCCCACACAACCAGAGATCCATCTGAGCCCGCCCCCCCTCCTCCGGCGGATGCCAGCGGAAGGCCAGGAAGGTGCTGCAGGCTCACGAAGGACTGCAGGTTAGAAGGATGGTGGAGGGAGACCAGCGATTGAGGTAGTTTGGGGGTGTGCTCTGCCGAGGGGGGCCTGTTTCCCAGGGGGGCCTGATTTTGGGGGGGGGGGGGGGGGGGGGGAGGTCTGCCGGGGTGGTTAGCAGGGGGGTCTGCGAAGGATGGTCGAGGAGGATGGGCTTCGGAGGTTCCCCTGCAGAATAGAAATCCGCTTCAGATTTTTATTTAGCAGGTCGCTATAAGCTCGGATCCGGAACGGACCAGAAGACGGTAAAGTGGGATTTGGCAGTAGAGTTGGGCGCGCAGTTCATTAAGTCGATTTAAATGCATGCTAATATTTGGGAAAATATTTCAAAATATATATCCCCCCATCCATATTTTGAAATATTTTCCCTTTGCGCTAATGCATTTAAATCGTCGGGCCGCCCGATTTGGACGCGGACTGGACCCGCGCCCGAATCGGGTGTCGGTAAAGCCGGGATCTGCTCGGATTCAGGTGCAGGTCACGTTAAAGGCCCGACGCCCAACTTTACTGCGATTTCGTGCCTGAAAATGGGCGCGAATGTTTGGTAAAATCGGGCCCCTAGTGTAGACTGCTAACTGAAAGCATTCTGTATGCTGTTGTCAAACTTGTAAATAAAGGGATTTTGGTGAGGGGGCTTCTGCCTCCGAGGACTTATTACAATTTCCCAAAGCAGAAAGGTTTTGGTTTAGACCTGTCCTTACTCCTCCTAATTCAGCTGATAGCTAAATTGCTCAGCACAAATTTCTAATTTGCCGTTATTTATATTGCTCAGTTCAAGTTATTGCTCAATTCATTTTATTCATCACAAAAGGAAATGCTGAATGATCAGTCGACTGGATTTGACAGCCACAAGATTTTGAAAGTTAATTTTCTTTGAAACAAATTATGCATCTCAAACTGACAAATTAGGAAAGAATTTGTGATGGATTGCTGGCGATCGGTGGGAAATAATCACATACCACCCAATCACTTAAGAGTTACAGCTAATCCATAATGAAGAAAATACACACACACACAGCCATACTGAAGGAAATAAAAATAGTCTGTCAAGGATTTAACTCATCTTGACACTCGGACTGAGTGCATTTGCGAAAGATTAATTTGCACCAGTTTCACAATGATGGAAGAAAGTCTAATTAAAACGTTTATAGATTTAAAACAATAATCTGATCTTGAACAGGATGGTGCAGGCTCGGTATAAATCCTGTACCAAAATAATACAGCTGTCCAGATCCTGTGTGCACAGGTCCTGTTGGTGTGGCTTCAATTAATATCAAAAGTATGTGTCCTCATTCATTCACTGAGCCTCCCTGACATGCAATAGCATACCTTCTAGGTGGAGTAGATGAACATTGAGATCTTAAGAGTACAAATATACCAATCACTAAAGTTGCAAAAATTATCAAGAGCATTAATAATACAACCAAGTACTAGGCTTTATTTCTAGAGGAATAGAATTTAAAAGTAGGAAAGTTAAGCTAAGCCTGTATCTAACCTTGGTTAGACTTAAGAGTATTGTGTATAGTTATGGTCGCCATGTTATAAAAAGGATGCAGAGGCACTGGAGAGGGTACAGAATAGATTTGCAAGGATGATACCAGAAATGTGTGGCTATACACATGTCAGGAAAGTGATTACAGGCTGGGTTTCTTTTCTTGTGAAAAAAGATGAGAAGTGTCCCATTAGAGTTATTTAAAATGTTTTAAGGTTTTGATAGAGTGGATATAGAGAGAGTGTTTCCTCTAATTAAAGGAGAACATAATTAAAAACCCATAAGTAAAAGAAAGGCACCAAGAAATCCAAAGGAAATTCAGAAAACACTTCTTTACCCAAAGAGTAGTGAGAATGTGGAGCGCAGTACCAGTGATTGAAGTCACATTTACTGTGAAGCTAGGCAAGCACATGGCCGGGGGGGGGGGGGTGGCAGAATAGATGGTTGCGATGGTAGATTTAGATAAGAAAAGAGAGGAGGCGGCTTGAGTGGAGCATAAACACCAGTATGGACTGGTGGGGCTAAATGACCTGCTTCTGTGCCGGATACTCTATGTAACATGTACACTGGTATAATCTTTAATGAATTCAGATTACACTTCTAGTTAATGGATGGAACAAATTAGGGTGAGATTTGATGTTATCATGTGTCGCTTTAAGAAGTGACAGCTGTAGCTTCCGTATGACTATTGTATCAGATCCGAGCCATCACCCTAATGAATCGACAGCTCCGACATGCTTGCTCTACCGAGGGATTGTTGCATTTTCAGAAATGCAATCTTTTAGATGAGATATTAAACCCAGTTTGCTCCCTCAGGATGACACAGAAGAAGAGTAGATAAATTCTCCCCATTGTCTTGGCCAATATTTATCTCGCAACCAAAGTTATCTGTTGTTTGTGAGACCTTGCTGCATTTCCTACAATACAGTAAGAGTTTTAACAACACCAGGTTAAAGACCTGATATTTAACCTGGTGTTAAAACTCCTACTGTGTTTACCCCAGTCCAACGCCGGCATCTCCACATCATTTCCTACAATACGACAGTGACTATGATTCAAAAGAACTTTATTGGCCGCGAAGCACTTTGGAATGCTGAAGTTATGAAAGATGCGGCATCAATGTGAGTCTTTCTTTCTCTTTCGAAACTGCACGCAGTCCTCTCATTTGTGATCTAACTTCTATAAATTTATCATGACTTCTCTGACTCGTATAATCTGGTTATAGATTAAAGCCACAAATTCAATTAGCTTTCGTTATGGCTTTATCTACAGGCACTCAGTTTAGGGAATTATATTTTGAACCCCCTCTTTCTGTCCATCCACACTTGGCAACACCCCATTTATTTAATTTTTCCCATTATGTCGTATTTTATACTTCTTCACATTTTCATTCTCTTAATAAATCACAATGTTGGATTTATCATCGACTCCTCACATCCATCACTTCCAACCACCTGACTAACCCAAGCAATATTCATTGATCCATATCCTCGGTTTTGTGACTGTAAGATTTCTAATACTTTTCCCTAATGCATGTGTAGGTTCCTTGTGAGGCAGCTTATTGAATTCCTACTGAAAATTCACACCATCTACGTGATCCATTTTATCTTTATGATTACTCACTGCTCAATTGAGTTGAAAGTTCGAATGCGTTGGGTTGGAGGCAAAATGCCACCGCAGCCCATCCAAATCCAATTGCTGACTCTTAGCAGGGCAGGAAGAGTGGCATGTTGATCAAATATTTGCATTCTCCTACTAACAATCAAATCCTTTTTAAACAAACTAGGGCCTACTTTCCTTCTCTCACCTTCTTACATCATTTCCAATTCTATTTGCTATAGTTTGTTAATTCAGTGACTATTTTGGAAGAAAGCTCATGTGGAGCATAAATGCTGGCATAGATCAGTTGGACTGAATGGCCTGCATCTGTGCTCAATGTAGCATATACCAAAGCTTGTGATCCCCATCAGTAGATTCTGGTTGGTTAAGGCTACCAAGGATAACAAACAGAGGTAGGAAAATGGAATTAAGTACGTTATCATTCATCATCTAACAGAATGGCGTAACAAGTTCAAGGATCTGAATGACCTACAATCTTGTACCCATTAAAATGGTTCAGAAATGATTATTGATAAATTGGAGGAAATATTGTAATACATATGATCACAAAATCTCAAGAGAAGAGGTTTGTGAAAAACCAAGTTTCAGGAGACTTTAGGATTTCGGTCGAAACTACATCAGTTGACAGGTCTAAAATACTCAATGCCCCTCAATGTCCCCCAGTCTATCAGGTTTTATATGACATCACAGGTGCTTGAAAAGACAAAAAGGATTAAAAGATTTTGCTTCACTAATAATATAACCAAATGGGGTTCACCTTCTGCTCTTCTTCAACTCCAGTTTTTTGTAAGGGCTTCTTTGATTCCAGCCAGTCCAGGAACTTTTCCTTAAACAAAATAGTTTCATTATGCTCTGTCAGCCTGCCAAAAATTGCCCAATCAGGACGACCTTGACCTTTCCTACATGTGGAAAAAAGCAAGCAAGCAGCTGGTTAGGATTAACACTTGGCATCTGACATCTTGCACATGACTTACTGTGTGAAGTGGAATTGTGGCCAAAGAATTCGATAAAGGAAATCATTTTTCTTTATAAGTTACTGCTTCATGTAGTAAATGGTAATTTCATATTTATTAATAAAAAATCTATATACACCCCCACACACACATTCCCTGTACTCTCTCCATTTAATGGAACATATTGGTACTTTTAGCAGAATATCTGTCCACATTTTGATTACTGTGAAGATGAGTCAGTATTTCATCCGATTGGGCTGCTCTGACAATACTTGTGCATCTTGTGGTAGTTCAACTGAAAACAAGGCAGAGGATGGGGATTTGCTTGTGTGACACTGCATGACGGGACGGCACGGTGGCACAGTGGTTAGCACTGCTGCCTCACAGCGCCAGGGATCCGGGTTCAATTCCGGCCTCGGGTGACTGTGCGGAGTCTGCACACTCTCCCCGTGTCTGCGTGGGATTCCACTGGTTTCCTCCCACAGTCCAAAGATCATAGAATCCTACAATGCAGAAGGGGGGCATTCGGCCCATTGAGTCTGCACCGACCACAATCTCACCCCGGCTCTATCCCCATAATCCCATGCATTTACCCTACCTAGTTCCCCCTGACACTAAGGGGCAATTTAGCATGACCAATCCACCAAACCCGCACACCTTTGGATGTGGGAGGAAGCCGGAGCACCTGGAGGAAACCCATGCAGACACGGGGAGAATGTGCAAACTCCGCACAGACAGTGACCCAAGCTGGGAATCGAAACCAGGTCCCTGGCACGGTAAAGCAGCAGTGCTTGGCACGGTGAAACAGCAGTGCTTACCACTGTGCCACCCCAACTGTGCCACCGTGCTGCCCCATCATGCAGTGTCATGCAAGCAAATCCCCATTCCCAGATGTGCAGGTTAGGCGGATTGGCCATGGTAAATTGCCCCATAGTGTCAGGGGATTAGCAGGGTAAATACGTGGGGTTACAGGGATAGGGCCTGGGTGGGATTACTGTCCATGTAGGCTTGATGGGCTGAATGGCCTCCTTCTATGATTCTATGTTTCTAAATAAGCCTTCTGGAGCTGCCAACCCTGGATACTGAATCATCAGTTAACAGGTAGCAATAAAATTGAAATTTCAATTAGAAAAAACTAACAAGAATAAGTGTATTTTTAGATATATAAAAAAGGATGGGCAAGGAGAGTAACATCCAACAAAAGGCCGTAGCCTGTGCTTTACTTACTTTTTAATATAGTTTTAAAAATAAATAATAATGGAGAAAAGCCATATGGACTCGAAACATTAACTCTGTTTCTCCCTCCACAGATGCTGTCAGACCTGCTGAGTTTATCCAGCATTTTCTGCCTCTATTTCAGATTTCCAGCATCTGCAGTATTTTATTTTCATTTAATAATGAATTACTGACCTATGGTACAATAGAATGCCCAGGCTTGAACATACTTTACTTATTCATTTACGGGATGTGTACACGGCTCGAAAGGCCAGCATATATGTCCCATCTTTAGTTGCCCATGAAAGCATACACGGAGGCACCAGACTTGCAGGGGTATTCATATATTTGCTATCTATTACTCCACCCCCTCAATGATATGATTGGTGTTGGGAGATTAGCAGGGTAAATACGTGGGCTTACGGGGATAGGGTCTGCATTGGATTGTTGACGATGCAGACTTGATGGGCTGAATGGCCTCTTTCTGCACTGTAGGGATTGTATGATTCTATGAATGATAGGAAGAGCCGACATTGAAGGATTAAAATGAGATGATGTTATGAACACTTCACCACCACAAGCCTTGTGGTGACTTTTCTGACATCTCCTTTATTACTGTGTTGAGTATCTCATCTTTTTCTAAGGAAAGACATTTCTGTAATTCATTCACAAGATAAGGGCATCACTAACAAAGTCAGGATTTACTGACCATTCCTAATTGTCCCCGAGAAGGTGGTGGTGAGCCACTTCAGAGGGCAGTTAAAAGCCAGACACTTTGCTGTGAGGCTGAAGTTACACACAGGGCAGACAAGGCAAGAATGGCAGGTTTCCTTCTCCAAAGAACATTAGTGAACCAGATGAGAGTTTTTAATGACAATCGGGCAATTTCATGGCCACAGCTTTTGATTCCATCTTTCCAACCTGCTCCATTATGGTTGGTCGAGCCGATATTGAAGGATTAAAATGAGATGCCGTTAAGATCACTTAACCGCCACAAGCCAGTTATCCTTGTGGTAGCTTTTCTGACATCTCGTACTTAAAACTGAAAAGGTCAGAAGGGTTGTTGATCCTTTGTTGATTCAATGTATTGAATTTATATTCCTGAGCTATCGAACACATGTTCCTGGATCATTATTCTGGCCTCTGGAATATTAATCCAATAACATAACCATTGAACCCATAGGATTTTACAAACAAGCTACTATTAACGTGCCCAATCTACTGTGTAGTAAATGTGCAAACTAAATAAACTATACTTGGAAAATCCTTTTATGAGCTCACCAACCGAGGTTAGAAAAGCAATTTCCAAGCTTTGATTTATTAAGATACAGTGAATAATAAAAGACTGGATTAACAATAAGAAACCAAAGCTATTTAATATATTTAAAATGTAGATCTTGCAGAGTATCATATTCCAAGAATTACCGTGAAAAGGCGCTGTAAATTGATTAGTAGCCATTACAGTAGATAATAGTTCATGCATTAATTACAGTGGATGTAAGATAGCTAATATCTCACATAGCAAAAAAAAATTCATGTATAATGAAATACATTAAGTCTTAGTTTCTCTAAATTTTGTTATTTCTATATTAACCCATTAGTTAGGAGATATAACTTGTCATTTATTTGTGACTAGTTTATAGAAATATGTAATAAAAGTAAATTAAGGATCTATATAGATAGCATGGAATGATAAAATATTAAACCCAGTATAAACTGAAATTTAGGAGCTAACCAACAGCAGTGTTTAGGAACAGAAATGTTTTTCCAGATTATAAGAGCAAATTTAAACAGTAGAATGGTCCTTGTTCTGCTCATATCTAAGCAAATGAATGAGTCACCAACACGCTGTCAATAATTTTGTTAATAGTCCATCCTAACTTTAGATCAGAATAATGCAGACTTCGAAAGGAAGGCAGACTTTTCCAGTGCCATCAAATGTGGACAAAGCATAGAATCATACAGCGCTGAAAAGGCCCTTTGACCCATCGAGTCCGCACCGACATATTAGAAACACCTGAACTCCCACCTAATCCCATCTGCCAGCACTTGACCCATAGCCCTGAATGTTATGATGTGCCAAGTGCTCATCCAAGTACTTTTTAACCAATGTGAGTCAACCTGCCTCCACCACCCTCCCTGTAACCACCAGTCCATTGAAAAAAAAAGAAAATGTGGCTGCCGTCCCTCTCCAAAAGGATTGAAGAGAAGAAAGTGCATATACATTTTCTTTGAGTACTTTTCAGAACTATTAAACTATCCTCCCTCGCCTGATACCCTTCATTCTAAGGTTTCCTCCAACCCCCAATTAAAAAACAAAGTTTAGATCAGTAAGGACAAAGAGATAAGTTCAATGTACCCAGTGTTTTAATTAAAGGCAGGTCAATGAACTAGGACAACAATGTTGAAGCCCCATCTTTGACTTGTGTTGTGAGTGCTGAATTCAGCCTATTAGGATTATGATTATGCATGATTAATTAGGATTATGCAAACATGTTCCCCCACGTTCCCTCCCCCCAACCTTGTCTCTTCCTCAAGTTCCCAAACTGTCACTTTATTTGCCATAGTTCCATAACATACATGTAAAGTTAGGGGACATTCATCATTCTATTCTTTCTAATTTTTCTCAATAGGGCATGGAGAGCAAGAAGTAGGAGTGGACAATTTAGCCCCTTAAGCCTGATGTAAATAGGAATAAAGCAGGATGGCAAGGTTAACATCAAAAATTGTTGAATTTGATGGATCAAGTGGCAACTTCTGCCTCGAATATTCCAATGTTTGCTGTGTCAACTCTAGTTATTATGGTTAATTATGCACACAGTATGTTGTAAATAGTTAGTGTAAATCAAAGCTACCTTGGTATCAGAGGATTACATTCGCCTGGATCTAAAGGGTTGATGTCACAGTTTGTGTAGTCAAAGGTACCATTCCATAAATGTTTTGCCAATTGGAATGCTACTTTTCGCTGTGCGAGTGTGACCTCCTTTCCGTGCCAGACGTACACTTCACTGCCAAAATCGAACACCAGCACCTACGAAAAATAATCACGGGCTTCAGAAAATTGCATAAAAGCTCACATGCAACATAGCTGGGCAGATAGCACAGTTGTTTAATACAGATTATACAAATCAAAATCACCTCTAGTTCAGAAACTGATTTGTGGCCAGTTATCTGATCTCAGCTGGAACAACAGATGGGCATTCATTTGCCTCAGTGTTCTCTGGCTCTCCATGGGTGGGAACGAGGGAAATAAATCAACCAGGATTCTCATTCAGTGATAGTTCAGTGAGTCCTGATGGTAGGTACATACTTTAACACAGCAGATAAGCATGTCTAGTTTGGATGTGATGCAACCCTTTCTTCAGTCCCCAGCCAAACAACCCTTTCATGCTTGACTGTTGAATTTCACACCTGAAGAACAAACTCTCGAGAGGTTGCTAGTGTGCGTGCGGCCACACTGTGCCAGTTACTTCCATGAGCAATAGGAAGAGCAATGCTGCAAGACAGAGGTCAGCTTTTTGTTCACTGGTGTTAATGCCAGTAATTAAGTATGAGAAATTCAATAAAAAAAAAGGATAATTGAGACCAGAACGACACTCGAGTACATTTAGTAAGCTTTTGAAGTTTTAACAACAGTCACCTTTCAAATGTCTCTTGCTTTGGCGCAGCATTTATTGCCCTTCGCACTCTGGTGCTTCCTGTAAATAACCTGGGGCAGAATTTTATGCTCCCCCACTGCCAGATTTGTAAGATGGATGGGCTTTCCATTGAGCTCCTGCCCGCCCCAGCCATTCTGTGATCTGATGTTGGGATGTGCGAAACCTCGGCCGGCTCCTACCCCAGTCATGGCCACTTGGGGGTTGTTTCCCACCCAGCCTCAATTTTTAAAAGTAAAGTAAGTAAAGTTTATTTATTGTCACAAGTAAGGCTTACATTAACACTGCAATGAAGTTACTGTGAAAATCTCCGAGTCGCCACACTCTGGTGCCTGTTCGGGTACACCGAGGGAGAATTTAGCATGGCCCAATCCACCAAACCAATGTCTTTCGGACTGTGGGAGGAAACCGGAGCACCCGCAGGAGTTTGACGGGGAGGAGTTTGATGGGGAAGAGTTCCAGGGTATAGGGGAACCTGGAAAATAATCAGCTTCAGTCCTTGGCAGGGAGCAGGGGGGTGAGAATGGGCACCTCCATCAGCAACTCCCATTTAACATCACCTACCCCACCCCTTAAAATCCAATAACCATAGGATCTCCACGTCCTCAAACCCCATGGTCTCTCTGCCGATACCCTAATCCACCACTGTCCAGCCACTCCCAGGCTTCTACTATCCTCCTCGCCCCGAAACCCCCAAAATTTACCTTTTCCTGGAATCCTGGGAATTTGCCTCTGGGAATTGCATGCAGTCCTGCCCAGCACAGCTTCTGCCTCTGCAGGGACTAGACAGCCGCCAGCAAATTAGATTGCTGCCTCCCGTCAATCAACACTCATTGGAGCATGAAATCATTGGGGGCCAGACAGCGTTGGTAGGGTTGTGTTCTCCACTGGCTCTTTGGATAGTGGGATAGGAAACCCAGCCCTCCTAAACATCATGGCCCCTGGAGACTTCTTTGGGTTATTAAAAGTGCCACGTATTTGCAAGGTCTGTGGTTATAGCAACCTAATAGTTATGGTACTAGACTAGTAACCCAAAGGTTATGGGTTAAATTCTTGGCATAGGAGGCTGGAGCACCAGGAATTGATCGTGAAAGCTACTGGATTATTGTAACCGTTCATCTGGTTTATCGATTTCCTTTAGTGAAGGAAACTGCCATCTCTACTTGCTCTGCCTTACATGCATTCTACAATTCTACACTAATACTACAAATCAGTAATAAGCACTACAAAGGAAAGAAACACATTGCCTTAAACAAAGAAACTTATACTGAGGTGAGTGTAATCTACTCTTGCTCCAGCTCACCTGCTATACACATCTTCATGCTTTCATCCACCCACCTCCAACATCTCTCTCTCTCTCTCCTAAATACAATAACTCAGGTTCAATTCCAGGAGTGCTGCCAGTCATCAAATATGTAGCCATTCTTCACTTAAAAGCTAGACTGTGTGCCAACAGCATAAGTAACTGCACAAAGCAACGCAATCAAGTTGCATCCTGATGTATATTCACACAGCAATACTTCTTTGGCATGGTCATGAGTGGAAACAGTGATTTTCTTTTTCCCCCTCTCTTTCACACAGCTGTTCTGGCCGTGTAAGCACCTGGCTGAGATCAAGTACAATTCTAGTTCAGCACAAACTGGATTAAACCTGCGCCTTCCCGATCTAGTCTAGCACAATGTAGTGTATTTACCAAGGGATTTACTGGAGGGTGCCCCACACTGGTTCACTTGACAAATACTTACATCTTTTGAATTAAGCAAAGAACAGCGTGGTATTTTTCCCCAGAAGTCATCGTCAGGGACTAATTTATCGTCTACTAGACGATAAATACAATTAGTTTCTACTATTGCACTTTCATACAGTTCATCTTCATCTGGATTTCCAGCACCTGCAAATTAAACAAAGAAGTTTTCTTTGAAATACATCTCCCTTGAACATGTAAATTGTCCTGAACTTCAAACTTTCTCTAGTTTCTCTCCTATCTTCCTTCCTGCCAATGTTACACTCATCTTGTCCACAAGGTCCACCTCCTGTTCCCTCAAAGAACAAAGAACAGTACAGCACAGGAAACAGGCCCTTCGGCCCTCCAAGCCTGTGCCGCTCCTTGGTCCAACTAGACCAATCGTTTGTATCCCTCCATTCCCAGGCTGCTCATGTGACTATCCAGGTAAGTCTTAAACGATGTCAGCGTGCCTGCCTCCACCACCTTACTTGGCAGCGCATTCCAGGCCCCCACCACCCTCTGTGTAAAAAACATCCCTCCAATATCGGAGTTATACTTCATCCCTCTCACCTTGAGCCCGTGACCCCTCGTGATCGTCACCTCCGACCTGGGAAAATGCTTCCCACTGTTCACCCTATCTATACCCTTCATAATCTTGTATACCTCTATTAGATCTCTCCTCATTCTCCGTCTTTCCAAGGAGAACAACCCCAGTCTACCCAATCTCTCCTCATAGCTAAGACCCTCCATACCAGGCAACATCCTGGTAAACCTTCTCTGCACTCTCTCCAATGCCTCCACGTCCTTCTGGTAGTGCGGCGACCAGAACTGGACGCAGTACTCCAAATGTGGCCTAACCAGCGTTCTATACAGCTGCATCATCAGACTCCAGCTTTTATACTCTATACCCCGTCCTATAAAGGCAAGCATACCATATGCCTTCTTCACCACCTTCTCCACCTGTGTTGCCACCTTCAAGGATTTGTGGACTTGCACACCTAGGTCCCTCTGTGTTTCTATACTCCTGATGACTCTGCCATTTATTGTATAACTCCTCCCTACATTATTTCTTCCAAAATGCATCACTTCGCATTTATCCGGATTAAACTCCATCTGCCACCTCTCCGCCCAATTTTCCAGCCTATCTATATCCTGCTGTATTGCCCGACAATGCTCTTCGCTATCCGCAATTCCAGCCATCTTCGTGTCATCCGCAAACTTGCTGATTACACCAGTTACACCTTCTTCCAAATCATTTATATATATCACAAATAGCAGAGGTCCCAGTACAGAGCCCTGCGGAACACCACTGGTCACAGACCTCCAGCCGGAAAAAGACCCTTCGACCACTACCCTCTGTCTCCTATGGCCAAGCCAGTTCTCCACCCATCTAGCCACTTCCCCTTGTATCCCATGAGCCTTAACCTTCTTAACCAACCTGCCATGTGGGACTTTGTCAAATGCCTTACTGAAATCCATATAGACGACATCCACGGCCCTTCCTTCATCAACCGTTTTTGTCACTTCCTCAAAAAACTCCACCAAATTTGTAAGGCACGATCTCCCTCTTACAAAACCATGCTGTCTGTCACTAATGAAATTGTTCCGTTCTAAATGCACATACATCCCGTCTCTAAGAATCTCGACCCTATTATCACCAACCAGCTGGCCACCTAACTTCCAGTACTATATACCTGTAAGGATTCACCCTGTGAATAAATCTATACCAAGTAAAGATTGGCTTGACTAACCTAATTGAATATTTTGACCAGGTAACGGAAAAGACTGATGAAGGAAATGCAATGGATATTGTCTATCTGGATTTTAAGGAAATATTTGGCAAAATACCACATAAAACACTTATTAATAAAATTGCAGCTCATGTAATAGAAAGGTCAGTGACAGCTGGATAAAATACTGGGTTAACGAGAGAAAACAGAGAATAATGGGAAATGGTTATTTTTCATACTGGAAAGACTGTAGAGGAGATTTATCAGAATGATTCCAGGGATGAGAGATTTTTGCTACAGGGTTTATTTGGAGAAGCTGGAATTGTTTTCCTTGGAGCAAAGGAGGTTGAGGGAAGATTTGATAGTGGTGTGCAAGAATATGACAGGATTGGATATGGCAGACAAAGAAATAGTGTTCCCATTAACTGTTGGTACAAGGACTAGAAGGACACAGGTTTAAGGTACTAGGCAAGAAATTCAGGGGCAATGTGAGGAAGATTTTTTATTATGCAATGAGATATAATGATCTGGAACTTGCTGCCCACAAGGGTGGTGGAAACAGAGACGATCTACGATTAGAATTGGATGGGCACTTGAAGGAAATAAACTTTCAAAGACATGGGGATAGAGCAGAGGAATGGGACTGGTCGGACTACTCCACAGAGGGACTGAACAGACCTAGTGGGCTGAATGGCCTCTCTCTGTGTTGGAAGTAACTCTAATTACATGGTATCACTTTTGGGCAGCACCAAGGGGAGAATCTCAGTTGGGAATTAAAATAACTTTTTCTAACTCTTAAGCATGCACATACACTGTTCTTAGCTCTGCTCCACGTATCACTTTTTCAATCAGTTCAAGAAAATACATATTCTAATTTTGAAATACATCTTTAAAAAGGGGCATATTGGCAAGATTCAAGAAACTTATAATTGCATTCAAATCCAAAATTTACAGCAGTTATTATTACCTTGGTAGCTTGACTGTCCACCCAAAAGTCTCCAGAAGTCTTTGGCTGTTTTCATATGGCTGTTAATTCCTTCTTCTATTGGGGCCACGTATGGTGCCCTGCAGCCAAGGTCCCTTTTAGTCTGAATAAAAGCTGCCAGTTCTGAAGCCTGAAAGCAGGAAAGTATTGAAAAATACACCTAGATACAGTATTATTTGACGCAGCACATTTATTCAGCGTATTAGCTTGAGATTAAAGATTTGAACAAGAAAATAAATCTAGCAGGCAATCAGGTTTGCTCAAAGTATTAACACACCTTGGAAACTCATCCCCTTGTTTGATTCAGGATTATGGTGAAAATAATCTCCGAAGATACTAAATCAGATTCTGCATTACTACACATTTCACTTATTCTCCTTGTGCAACATATTTTTACACAGAGACGAAAAGACTGTAAATTGGGTGGGGAATTAGATGAAGGTGCTTTTCCTGTCTCCCTCACCCCGACCACCAAAATGTTCATCGACTGATCTGCTGTGTAACTGCCAGCATTTTCTGTTTTTATATTATATACAGAATTTGGCCCCAGAATTAAAAACCGCTAATGCACCACAAAACATGAAATAACCAGAAGAGGTAAGAGGTGAAAATAATGTTGTTGATCTCATTAATAAAGAATTGTCCGATTTGTGATGTGTTTCATATATCGTCAGAAGTTTGAATATGCTTCTTCATGCGACAGGGACCTGGGTTCAATTCCAGTCTTGGGTGACTGACTGTTTGCACGCTCTCCCCGTGTCTGCGTGGGTTTCCTCTGGGTGCTTCGGTTTCCTCCCACAGTCCAAAGACGTGCAGATTAGGCGGACTAGCCATGCTAAAATTGCCCCATTAGTGTCAGGGAGACCAGTGGTGTAAATACATGGGGTTAGGCAGACAGGGTTTGGGTGGAATTGTTGTCAGTGCAAGCTCGATGGGCCGAACGGCTTCCTTCTGCCCTGAGATTCTATGATTCTAACATACATCATTTAATAAGCAATTAACCTCTCACATAAACAAACAATTAATTCTACAAAACTTTGTGGAGACTCTTGCATCCAATGCAGTGCACTAGTTGCTGAATGTTCCACATTTCTTTACTGTTACTGACTTTATCCCAATTTTATTTTCAAACAGTTGTTCATAAAAGCATAGCAATCACACCACAGTGCAACTTGTATTGTAATCATCTCATAAAAACATTGGGAGAATTCTGACTAAAAGTTGGGTGAATTAAAATAAATACGCTAAAACTCCTGAAATACACTTGGACAGCTTCAGTCGCCCATTGCATTCATTGCCTCATTTCTTGTATCATGCAGAAAGGAAATGTGACAAAGAGAGTACGCTTTTGTTCGCTGTTCTGTGTTACTCCTTTCAAATTTGTAATGAGTCTGGACTTTGTTTCTTACTGACTTTGTAAAAGTGCTTTATCCTGAGTACGTTAGTCTCATCAAAGCCTGTAAAACGACAGGAAATCTAGATATCCAACAAACAAACTCATGGAATACGTGGCTTGTGAAACCATGCCTCATGCAAACATCTGGCAGGAAATACTGTCTTTGACATATTCTGGGTCCATGAACTGCATTGTCATTTACTTTCATGAAAGAAGCTCATAGGAACGGAAGCTTTGTGAGGATAGAGTAGGAAGTTTGTTTGCACTGACGCTTACCGAGAAAAATAGACTGACCTTGGCTTTTTCAATGACATTGGTAAATTCTCCAGACCACAGGAAACAATGCTGAGGAGCCAGCAGCAAGAAACAATCCCCACTATTCAACGAAGATGCCCTTGGTTCCACCAGCCTGGTTTGAATATGCCTTCGCCCTAAGAAATAAATTTAGGAATGCATGTTCAAATTGTTGTGGTACAGTATAATGGCCAACACTAGAACAAATCCCACGTCTCGGAACATTTTACCCAGTGGCTTGCAATTTTGGGCCCAATTTTAATTTTGTAAGTGAATGGGCGTTGAGGGAGTTAAAATCAGGCTCTTTGGGTCCATCAAACTTCACTACACCTTTTACAGATGAAAATAAGGAAGCTCAAGTATGCTAATCTTTACATCCTGTATTTATAGCACTTTGCTCATTACATTCTTTATTAAAAATAAATGGCTTTTGAGTTCAAAACTTGTGTTCAAAGTAGAAGGTATTGGTGCTTGAATAGAGCAGTTTTCCATCTTGAATGATATCATTGATAAGACATGGTCAGGTAAGGTGCAGACCAGAGGAAAAATAAAGGTCTTTGCTAACTTGCCTTCATATTAACATATTGGTAACGACAATTAGAAAATCTGCTAGACTTGTAGCAGTTCCATTAGCCAGCCATGTAGACTCAGACTGTTAACTTGCCACAAGTTATGGATAACATTGTGCCTATCATGAACTCAAACTCATTTTATTTAATACTCGCAAGCAGAGAGGAACATTTTATTCCATTATTCCTATCCACTTGCAGGTGTGAAAGGCAAAATGCTAACCACCATGCCTACAGTTTTTATACAAAATAAAAAATCAAAATTCATCCAGTTAGAAAATACTTTTCCTTTTCTGCCCCAGTGGTAGGCGCCTCGTCATGTTCCCTCTACTGAGTACCAATGGTACACCTGGAGCCCAAGCTGCAAAATGTACCATTAATGCACTCGCAGAATGATTTTTGTTCTCCTTGCCCAAAAGCTATTCTCACTTCTGAATAACTGTTACATGCCTTAGTATCACACTTATTAGCAATTTCACCCACATTCATTTCACTTAAGAAAGAACTCAATTTTATATAGCACCCTCCAAACAACCCAAAGGGCTTCACAGCCAATTAATCACTTTTGGAAATGTATCATTGCTGTATTGTTGGGAAATGTGGCAGCCAATCTTCACATACCTCAAGTCACAAACAGCAATGAGATAAATGATCAGATAATCTGTTTCTGTGATGTTAACTAAGGGACAAACGTCAACCAGATCCCCTATTCTTCATCAAATAGTTCTGTTGAATGCGTTTATGTTCACCCGAGCAGGCAGACAGGACTTCAGTTTAACTAAAGACAACACCAAAGTGCAGCACTCCGTGTCAAAGTGATATATGTTTGTATTGTTAGATATTAGAAATAAGGTATGGATTTAAGTGATTTAAATTTAGTGTTTGTGTAAGAAAGGGTAAAACCCCAGTTAGATTCAAGTTAAACAAAGGTGTTTGCATGTATTGGGGGGGGATGGGGGTTGGTTTCAGTTCAAACTGTGGCTGTATTGTGCTGAGAGAGTTTACAACGTGAAGAGTAAACACTAGCTTGGGGAAAGAACAAGATGTTGCTTAGCAACTAAGGGCCACTTTTGAGACGATCTTTTGAATTTTAGTGTTTAATTGGATCCAGGCAGTTTGAGGTTGGAAGCGAGAGAGGGAATAGCTCTCAGCTTTGCTAGAAGCAGTAAAGCTATATAATGAAAAACAACGAGCTCCAGAGAAGCTAAAGGATAGTTCGTTCTAGAAATTAGGAGTTTCCAGGAACTTGCATAGACCTTGGCTCGGAAAAGTCAGACATATCTGAAGCAATTTTAAGGTTTGGTATCCTTATTTCCAGTTTTTAAAATAATAGTATTCTGTTGGGTACTGAGCATCTGAGATTTTGTGTAGAATGTTGGATACACTGGCCGCACTTCCAAGCTGGCAATGCCTCATGGACAACCTCCTTACTCCAGCCTCCGGGGTGGGGGTGGGGGTGGGGGGGCCTCGAAGGCCCCCTTTCACTCCAGTGGGGTCAGGCCGCCAGCTCCCCGTTCGCGGAGGAGCTGTTGTAAACCCCGCTAAAGTGAAACACTCCTGGCCGGATTTGGGGGGGGGGGGAAGGCTGGCAGCTTCGGAGACTTCGGTCCCAGGACTGCTAGTAAGGTGGTAATGCTCATTACTATAATTTATTCAGCTCTGCGCCGATTTCTGGCGCGGAGCTGACGACGCCGGAAATCTGGCGGCCGGAGACGCGTGGAGGCCGTGACGCCCAGCAGTAAGCCCACTACACGGCCTCTGCTCGAGTCTCCCGGCCCGCTGCGCTGCTAGAGCTGGGAGAATCGCCCCCAATCTCTTGCCTGATGGAGGCATTAAATGTTTTTCCAATTGCATTTTTGTTGCCTTCACACACATTAGAAACGGTTTCCCATTGTTGGGAAATACAAGTCAAACTGAGCATCCACATTGTAACAAGAAAATACTGTTCAAAATCTACTCTGCACAGCGTTAGCTCTTCTCCCTCAAAAAAACTGCTGCTGATCTGGATTATGTTTATAGATATGAAACAGACAGTTATGATGATTTAGCGAATGACGAAAAATAAATGGCAGTGAAGCTGATGTAGAGGTTTGTTTTGGTTTAAACTAGAAATTGCCCAGGCACGCAGAAATACTTTTGTAAAAGATTGATGAGGAGTTGAGAGCCCTTTAATAAATTAATGAATTCCAACCTTTAATCTGCAGCAACATCAGCTTTTTGTATGGCACAGCGCTGTTGTTCGACACTTGTTCTGTCAAATTTACATTACGGAGGTTGACACTGCTGAAGTCCTCTTTGCTCGCCAGCCCAGCTAACGCTATTTCCGATAAGTTGGAGTTTTTCGACACTGATTTTAAAAAAATGGAAAAGGTGAATCAGCACTGCTGCTGTATTTACATTGTGCCCTGCAGGAAGCTACAAAAAAAAGACTGGCATTTATGTAGCACCTTTCATGACCTCATGGACACCCAAGAGGGTTTTTCAGACAATGGAAGTATTGTTTTCAAATGTAGTCACTCTTGTAATGTAGGAAAATGCGTTAGTCATTTAGTGCATAGCAAGATCCCACAAACAACAATGAGATATCTGTTATAGTCATAGTGGTTGTGGAATACACCGTGGTCATGACACTGAGGAACAATTCCCTGCTCTTCTCAAATAGTCTTCTCAAATCTGTAAACCTATTATTCAATCTTCTCAAATAGTGCCATGGCAACATTCAGGTCCACCTGTAAGGACAGAAGCGTTTATCCTTTCACTTGGGAAGTTGCAGCTCCGACAGGGCTTCTCTCTCTCTTAGTTGTGCACTGAAGTAATTTCTGCCACAAAGCCAGTGATTTATTTCAGGGAGGAAGGGAAATGAGAGATGATGGATAATCATCATCTACCATGGTGCCAGACAAGGATCATTTCTCTGTAAATCTATTTGCAAAACTAATGCTAAATTTGATGCAGCCTATATGGATTTCAGCAAAGCCTTTGCTTAGTTAGTGTCATAAGTAGGCTTATATTAACACCGCAATGAAGTTACTGTGAAAATCCTTCAGTCGCCACAACTTCGGCACCTGTTCGGGTACACTGAGGGAGAATTTAGCATGGCCAAATTACCTAACTTGCACATCTTTCAGACCTTGGTTGGAAACCGGAGGATATCCACACAGACGCAGGGAGAACGTGCAGACTCCGCACCGACAGTGACCCAAGCCGGGAATTGAACCAGAGTCCTTGGCACTGTGAGGCAGCAGTGCTAACCACTGTGCCGCCATGCCGTCCACAAGGCCCTACATGGGAGACTTATAAAGAAGGCAAATGCACATGGGTTACAGAGTAATTTGATGAGGTGGATTCAAAATAGGAGTTGTTGTAGGAGACAGAGTGTGATGACAGAAGGCTGTGTTAGTGACTGGAAGCCGGTGTCCAGTGGCATACCACAGGGATCTGTGCTGGGTCCCCTATTATTCGGCATTTATGTAAACGGCATTGATGACTGTGTGAGGTTAGGGATTACTAAATTTGTGGATGGCACAAAGGTTGGCCAGGTGGTTAACAGTGAGGTTGAGTGTTTAGGACTACAGGTATAGATGTGATGGTCAAATGGGCAGACACAATTTAATTTGACAAGGAAGAATTCAATGAATGGCATGACATTAGGAGGTTCTGAGGAACAAAGGTACCTGGGTGTGTTTGTCCACAGATCTCTGAAGGCAGTAGGGCATATTAGGATGGTAGTGAAAAAGGGCATATGAGATACTTGCCTTTATCAACTGAGGCGTATGTTACAAAAGCAGAGTAGCCATTATGGAGTTGCATAGAACTTTGGGGAGGCCACAGCTGGAGTACTGTATGCAGTTCTGGTTGCCATATTATAGGAAGGATGTGATTGCACTGGAGGGTGTGCAGAGGAGATTCACCAGAACGTTGCCTGGGATGGAACATTTAAGTTATGAAGAGAGGTTGGATACACTTGGGTTGTTTTTGTTGGAGCACTGAAGGGTGACCTGATTGAGGTGTACAAGATTATGAGGGGCATGGGCTGGGTGGATAGGGAGAAGCTGCTCCCCTTAGTTGAAGGGTCAGTCATGAGGGGACACAAGTTAAAGGAGGAGGTTTAGGGGGAATGCGAGACAAACCTTTTTTACCCAGAGAGCAGTGACAGTCTGGAATGTGCTGCCTGGGGGGGGGGGGGGGGGGGGGTGGCAGCGGCAGGTTGCCTCACATCCTGGCACGTCATAACATTCAAGGCTATGGGCCAAGTTCTGGTAAATGGGATTAAATGGGAGGTTAGGTGCTTCTCATGTGTTGGTGCAGACTCAATGGGATGAAGGGCCTCTTCTGCATTGTATGTTTCTGTGATAAAGAAAGGGCTCAACAGCATAGAAGTATATGATAAATTTCCATTTGTTGAGTGTCCAAAATTAGAGGTCATTAATGAATTTAATAGAGAATCCAGGAGAAACCTCCTTTACCAAAAGAGTGGTAAGAATGTGGAATGTGTGCCACGAGGAGTAGTTGAGGAGAAAGGCATTGGTTGAATTTAAGGATAAGCACATGAGGGAGCAGAAAATAGAACGATACACTGGTAGGGTCAGATGTAAAGGGGTGGGAGGTGGTTCACGTGGTACACAAATGCAGGTACAAATAAGATGGGCCAAATGGCCTGTTTCTGTGCTGTAAACACAAGTGCACCGCTTTTACAGAAAGCCAGACAGGGACAGGAGGAAATAAGCTACAAGTTACGCATATAGGTCCATTTTTGTTTCTCACATCCGGATTGCCTTTCTTGCAGCCTTAAGCCAAGAATCCTAATTATTTTATCTGCAGTTTATTAATTGTGAACATCACCACCCCTGAGAAATTGAATAGTTTTCCAGTTTGGGCACCAGTATGTCCACACGTAGGACACACTGAATAATGCTCCTTCTACAAGGGGGTTAACGGTCCCACACTAATTATCCTTACGTGCACTCAAGCAGATTGCTAATTTCTGAACAGTTTTGCGGGCCTGTCTCGCTTCACGTGGGGTTGAAAACCAAACAAAAAATAATTAGCTTTCAAATAGTGGTTATTTGCATTTTCAGTCATGTTCTCTTTGTGTCAATAGTGAATAGAATTAGTGACCTTTGATGTCCATAATGAACAGTAATGCCTGAATAAATGACACAGAAAATGTTACAAAGGCACAGAAATATCTCCGCATTTCATAATAACATGTACAGCAATTAACACAAAATTGAAAAAATATACACACTATTAATTAAAGATTCCAGAAGCAAGTGGTTTCCACATTAAGTCTTACTTTTTTCTACCCTCATTCTTTTTGACTCCATGAATGCAATGTTCAACCGCTGTTCTGTGTATTCGTGTCGGATATCACCTCTTGCAGCCAGCATCTTAAGTGGATTACGTGAAGACTGTACTTTGCGCATAGGTTTTATAGCCCGTTTGTGCTCTGCTACTGCAGAGGTTAACCTAGAAGGGAAAATAAGTTAGTTTGAGCCATGCCTTCTTATTTCTCACTCTCTCTCTCTCTCCACCCACCTTCAAAATTACTGGGCCATAAATGCTGGTTTGCAAATGCCCATACCGCAAGGATGAACTTCCCTCCCACAATTTGAATTCTTGGTCCAAGAATGCTTTCTATTGCTGGCCTAGGCAATGAAAATCTGTTTCCTCTGTTGCAAATAGTCAAACAGTTCTTTCACTTCAGTGAGGCATATCTGTGAACAGTGTTCATCAATGGGTGGAATTTAATGACCCCAGCAACTTGGGTCAGCCTCCTGACCTGGAGGTCATCATCCTGCTGTCACTGGTGTTCAACCAGCAGTCGGGCACTTGCCAGCCAGGGTGATCACCCAGTAACCTTGTTGGGTTTGCCAGTGGCCTACTGGCATGGGAGTTCTTTATTCATGGACACTTTGTGCCCTATCGAAGGACTTAGCGAAGGGACCCCCACCACAGGGAGCCTACCCTCGATTCCGACTGCCACCTACCCTCCCTGTGGCATTGCTACACTCTTTCCCACACTCACCTCTATCTGGGGTCCAATGGTGATCCTGAAAGTCAGCCCCAATGTAATACTGGCAATGGCCACCACTCCCAGTGGTGCTGCTGGTACAGGAGAACTGCCAGCATTGCTCTGGCAGCTCTTGGGGCTGGGATTTCTGCTCTGCTGGGGGTTTTAAATGAGTGTCTGATTGGAATGAAATAGCATGGGCTTCCTGGAGAAAAGCGCTGCCCACATTAAATCCTAACCAATCTCTTTCATTCTCCATAACCTTTCCCCATGCCAAGGTGGCACACATCATAACGATACAAAAAGATACAAAAGTCTGAGGTCACGTACCAACCAACTCAAGAACAGCTTCTTCCCTGCTGCCATCAGACTTTTGAATGGACCTACCTCGCAACAAGTTGATCTTTCTCTACACCCTAGCTATGACTGTAGCCCTACATTCTGCACTCTCTCCTTTTCCTTCTCTACGAACGGTATGCTTTGTCTGTATAGCGTGCAAGGAACAATACTTTTCACTGTATGCTAATACATGTGACAATAATAAATCAAATAACTGTTTGCTCTTGTGTTTTGATACAAATCTGAAAAAAATAGAAAACTAAAGTTGATTGAGGAGTAAGTTGCATGTAAAACTCAGAAAGATGATTATTTTAATTTACGTCATACTTTGGTACATCAGGATCAAAAATGGCATCAAGGTCCTCCTCGTCAATCTCCACAGCTCCCGGCTGAATGACAAACGTATTTGTATCTCTGTAGAATCTTGCAAAAGTTTCTTCATCATCGGGTCTCATTACTTCCTTTACAGACTGTCCAGTTACAGTTATTACAGCATCTTGTTGCCCTGGCACTGCAGAACAAAATGTTTAACATAGGCCAAGTGACAAGCATGAAACATGTAAATGTTTGACAGTTCCCGACAGTCGGTTGCAAATAAAGGAGCATGGTCAGAAATGCACCGAATTAAAGGTGATCATCAATCACCAGGGAAGCCATCACAACATCAGAACCAATAAGAGATTGAAAACGCCCACTAGAGGCTCATCCCATATTTTCACAGGAACAAAGGAGCTCATCAAAGAATCAATTTTGACACTTCGACACATTACGGGGTGAATTTTCCCACCCTGCCCACCATGGGAATGATAGCGGGCGAGGGGCGGACCATGGAAAGGTCCGTTGACCCTCGGGAGGGATTTTTAGGTTTCGGGATGAGCAGAGCCAGAAAATCTCACCCTACACATTTTCTGTGGACAATCAACAACACAGTCACAATCCACTTGCTATGAAATAGACGATGCAACTATTCTTGTCTGTTTAAAAAACGGTTGACGAAGGAAGGACCGTGGATGTCGTCTATATGGATGTCAGTAAGGCATTTGACAAAGTCCCACATGGCAGGTTGGTTAAGAAGGTTAAAGCTCATGGGATACAAGGAGAACTGGCTTGGCCATAGGAGACAGAGGGTAGCGGTCGAAGGGTCTTTATCCAGCTGGAGGTCTGTGACCAGTGATGTTCCGCAGGGCTCTGTACTGGGACCTCTGCTATATGTGATATATATAAATGATTTGGAAGAAGGTGTAACTGGTGTTATCAGCAAGTTTGCGAAAGACACAAAGATGGCTGGACTTGCGGATAGCGATGAGCATTGTCGGGCAATACAGCAGGATATAGATAGGCTGGAAAATTGGGCAGAGAGGTGGCAGATGGAATTTAATCCAGATAAATGTGAAGTGATGCATTTTGGAAGAAATAATGTAGGGAGGAGTTATACAATAAATGGCAGAGCCATCAAGAGTATAAAAACACAGAGGGACCTAGGTGTGCAAGTCCACAAATCCTTGAAGGTGGCAACACAGGTGGAGAAGGTGGTGAAGAAGGCATATGGTATGCTTGCCTTTATAGGACGGGGTATAGAGTATAAAAGCTGGAGTCTGATGATGCAGCTGTATAGAACGCTGGTTAGGCCACATTTGGAGTACTGCGTCCAGTTCTGGTCGCCGCACTACCAGAAGGACGTGGAGGCGTTAGAGAGAGTGCAGAGAAGGTTTACCAGGATGTTGCCTGGTATGGAGGGTCATTCGCTATGAGGAGAGATTGGGTAAACTGGGGTTGTTCTCCCTGGAAAGACGGAGAATGAGGGGGGATCTAATAGAGGTGTACAAGATTATGAAGGGGATAGATAGGATGAACGGTGGGAAGCTTTTTCCCAGATCAGAAGTGACGATCACGTGGGGTCACGGGCTCAAGGTGAGAGGGGTGAAGTATAACTCAGATATTAGAGGGATGTTTTTTACAGAGGGTGGTGGGGGCCTGGAATGCGCTGCCAAGTAGCGTGGTGGAGGCAGGCACGCTGACATCGTTTAAGACTTGCCTGGATAGAAACATGAGCAGCCTGGGAATGGAGGGATACAAACGATTGGTCTAGTTGGATCAAGGAGCGGCACAGGCTTGGAGGGCCAAAGGGCCTGTTTCCTGTGATGTACTGTTCTTTGTTCTTTAAGCTAATTAAAATCCTTAAAATAAATATCAAAACCATTTGGAAATGTTTTACAGCAGAGCCGTTTTTGAAATATATAAGGCAACCATACATGAACATTTACTCAACATGTTTTCGAGGTCTGATGCAAGGGACTGAAATTATATTTACAGTTGCATGTTTAGAAGACAAAAAAAGAAACAATGACACGTCAGGTATATTCCCACAGTTGTACCTGTCAGATTCACATATCCTATGCAAAACTTGAGATAATTTTCTAGATCAACTGTTACAGTCGCTTATAATCAGCTACATGATGAAAACTGTTTATGAACAATGATCTGTGTGTGAATGGACTATCAAAAAAGACAAGCAATCACTTACCTCTGTTCTGCAGTTTGCCCAGGAATGACTCCAGTTTATCAAGCTTCCTGTCAGTTTCCAAAGGCAAATCAGGTCTGACCTCAATTTCTAGGTAAGAAAAAGTAGGACATAAAATGGATCCTCAAAACGTAAAAGGATTTTAACAGGTTATCCTCAAATACTAAAGGGACAATGTCTTCAGTTTATCTTTTGGCTCAAGGAGGTGACAAGGCCATGAGAATTCTTATTTTTCATTACAGCATACATTATACATGACGCAACTAAGCATTTCTTCAAAAAGAGATCAATGCATCATCAGCTAGCATTATTTCAATCTAATGCTTCTCCTCTAAAAATTTGCACGATCTCTTACCTTCCTGTGGCTTGGAAATGACTGGGGTGCTGTTCTTTATCTTGTGCAAAAGAGGTGAAGATATTGGAGTCATGAATGTGGGAGATGCCAAACCTGTAGACCAAGGAAAGAAAACACAGATTTATTATAACACAGTATATGACAAACGCTCAGTTAAATTCATGCTAGTTTTTAAAATTCATTTGTGGGACATGGGCGTCACTGGATAGGCCAGCATTTATTGCCCATCCTTAGTTGCCCTTGAGAAGATGGTGGTGAGCTGCCTTCTTGAATCGCTGCAGTCCACGTGCTGTAGGTTGACCCACAATGCCAGTAGGGAGGGAATTCCAGGATTCTGACCCAGTGACTGCAAAGGAATGACGATATATTTCCAAGTCAGGGTAGTAAATGGCTTGAAGGGGAACTTGCAGGTGGTGGTGTTACCATGGGTGACTGTCTATGTGGAGTTCTGATTGGCACCTCCAACTGCGCATGCACAGAAAAAAAATGATAGAATGCTGCTCCCCTGCCACATCCCTCCCAGGCCGGATAATGCTCCCTCCGGCCACCACAGACATTGCCCCACCCCGCAACATTACTGACCCCCTCTGCCACCCACACCGATTGCAGGCCCCACCCCCCTTTCCACCCCACTGATCACAGGCAGAATGGCAACGTGACCCCCCCACTGATCTCAAGCAGAGAGACATCGAACGCTTGGCACTTACCTCCTCACTAACAGAGCACCGAAATTGGACTTATATGGAGCGTGTCTGTTTTGCGCCGATTCCGGATATATGAACGCAGTGGTAAAGGGGGAAGTGCTGGTAAAGTTGGGCGTGCAGCCCAAGAAGTCAATTTAAATGCACGCAAATGCACTTAAATGGCCAACATGCCAATTTTGGGCGTGGTCCCGATCGTAACCATTTTTGGGCCTTGGTGAAGGGGGAATCGGCATGGAGGCAGGTGTGGATCACGCTACTCGCCTCACGCCCGACTTTACCAAGTTTTCGCGCCCGAAAACAGGTGCAACGCGATGGTAAAATTGGGCCCATTCTCTCTTCCACCTTCTTTCGTCAGGAAAAAGATACAAAAATCTGAGGTAACGTACCAACCAACTCAAGAACAGCTTCTTCCCTGCAGCCATCAGACTGTTGAATGGACCTATCTTATATTAAGTTGATCTTTCTCTACACCCTAGCTATGATTATAACACTGCATTATGCACCCTCTCCTTTCCTTCTCCATGAACAGCATACTTTGTATAGGACACAAGAAACAACACACTTCACTGTATACTAATACATGTGACAATAAATCAAATCAAAATCAAATCAAAGATGTATATGTACATTGTGTATTTAAAGCACTTTGGTACATTGAGGTTATGAGAGGTGTTATTTCTTATTCAACGTCTGAAAGAAACTGACCTTTCTTCACCATCCTTCCGGCTACAGTAAATTGATTGGAATCATTGCATGCTCCTCTTCCTCGAGCCTTCCAAGCCTCTTCCCGTGCATTTATGAGCTGCTTTCTTTCTTCTATTGTCATTTGTGCCTCTACATCATCTGTCAGCCTCTGGTTTAATCACAAAAGATGTATTTAAGGTTAAAAAGGTTGAATTTCCCTTGTGCTTCTACTTAAAATGCTCAACAGATTTATCAAGTCTAAGATGACAGTTGTACATTTGTATAGGTGGTTTTGGACTTTACTTGAAACTAATTGTTGTATACAAATATATCTGAGGCCCACTCTAAATCTCTGCAAATAAACAGGTGAAGTTACAAGTGAATGTTGTGTAACACTATTAATATATAATCTATTAATGTCTTTATCATAAGATTTCTCTGCCTGGCATGGAATTACTCCACATAACTTTGGTACCCATGCCTGTTAAGCTAGTTTAGTAAACATCTTGTGTAAACCTTTTAGCCGGCACTAGGCATGTTGCAGTGTAGGTATTTGCAGACTTATCACAATGTCTCGAAAGCTTTCAAAAATAACCATTAGTATGTTTTAGAAAAAAAGTTAAATTTGTGTATTAGTTGATGTTACAAGGTTCACCCGCAGACAACTGCAACAATGTGAAATGACACGCAAGTTCTATTGTGCGTCAATATTCCAGTAAAATTTTGAACGAGGTTACTTTGTCTGATGCAACACATTCCCAAGACTTTTGTTAAACCAGGGCTAAAGAGAGTGGTACAGATCTAGCGGTTTACGTAATTCATAACATTTACACCAATGACCAAGGTGCAATTATCCAGTATTGTTCAACCGTGAGAGGGAGAAGTTCTGTAGTAAAGTGAACTCAACTTTCAAAGTACAAACCGGCTCACATGCACTGAAGCAGGAATTCAGGTGTACTATCAAAGTTTATTTACAGGTTAGTTTGTGCTACAATGCTTATTTATTTAATAGAATCAGCGCCACATAAATAAATCTGTCCTTTGACAAGACTTACAAATTATGCAATGCAATGAGGAATGCTTATTAATAAACCGAATGCCCTCATTAGCACACCAGCAACTTGACAATCCAGCAAATATTATAGTCGGAGTACATCATGCATAACTAACCCTTTGGGGACTGCAGTAGGTTTCTGCACCAAAAAAAAAATGAATTTGACCTTGTTCAATTTATTCAGAAAAGACTGAAAGTTACATTATTTGCACCTCACTTCTTCACATTTACTTTTTATCTTCTTTATCTCTTTTCCTTCCTCACCATTCCCAATTCCTTGTTATTTACTAACAGGGAATTTGATTATTTTGACAGTTTTCTTTCCACTTCTCTAAAAGGACTCTTAAGATCATCCAGTTTCCCTCATTACCTGTGAATGATTCAACCAAATCATCTGGGGAGATTGGGGAACTCATAAGCAACCTAACACACAGTTGCGATAATATACTATCATGGATGCAGAAGAGTGTTTTAATTGATGTATATATATGCTGCTTAAACAGCCAGAATGGACCATGCTTATTAAAAAGTCTGACCATTGCTAGACAGACTTCTCTGACTTTAGTTATTTGGTTTTTTCTAGCCTATATTCCCAAGAACCTATCTTAATATTTATCATCTTGTATCCTGAATAAAACTAAGCTACGTATTTAAAACCGAGACGATAACAACATGTAATTGCCTGAAATGACTGCATTTTGGATTATTATATTTAAAGTTATACAACAGCTGAATGCATCGTGAAAATTCAGCAACTCTTTGAATTTAGCAGCCAGAGGGTTGGCTTACAAATGGGTTTAATAACTTTCCTTATCTACCTAACTATAAATTAAAGAGACTCCCTTTGCCCAGTAGCTTATCTAAACTGTTGGGATTACATGTAACATTGAGCAATGTCTGAGATCAGTAATTATATATATAGGGAAAATTCCATAAAAATGTGTCAATACACTGTGTATTTAAATTCACATGGATTGTCTAGGGATGAGAGAAAGGTCATCAGGTCTGCAAAAGCTGGTCAAAAAATTTAATCATGGAATTGAACAGGCACAAACAAATGCATTAATTATTTCAATATCAAATGCTTTTATCAAAACCAACTGTAAATATTTTGAGAGAGTTTTATTATTCTTTCAAGGAATGCAATAAAATTTGATTTATGCCTCTTTCTAAGGAACACATGTTAGGTGACAGTAAATACACTGGCTTGCCCAAACTGTGAGGTAGTTCAACACTTGGCTTTAAAGTCATACTGGATTAATGACTGCACCACAATGCACGGAACAATCTAACCAACAGCCTCTTTCAAATCGCTACGGTATTTACTTAAATAACCACTTAAGTAAGGAACAGAAGGATGCTTAACAGAACTCTTTTGTAAGAAACATCCTATTTGGATGACTCTTCTTCGAAATTACAATTCATTGTAATTTTATCACGGGGATTTACCAAATCACATTTTCACTCTTGGGTCTTGATAATTAACACTGCTGAAAGATGCAAGATTAGCAGAACAGAATGAAGCTAATATTATTCCTCTTGGAACGCTCTGGCGCTAGTCTCATTGTTAATGCAGTTCTGGCTTTAATGACAAATATAAAACATCACTGAAGAAAGGTTATCAACCTGAAATATTAATTTGTTAATTCTGTTTCCCCACTTGTTTTTATTTAAAATGAAACCTCTATTGAGTTTATAAACTTAATCTTAAGTCACAATTAGACTATTGATCTGACTCTGTATGTGCACGCAACCACACACAGCCCAGAGTTTACTTTTGTACACTTAGAGACATAGAGATATACAGCACAGAAACAGGCCCTTCGGCCCAACTCGTCCATGCAGACCAAGTTTCCTAAATTGAACTAGTCCCATTTGCCTACATTTGGCCCATATCCCTCTAAAACTTTCCCATCCATATACCTGTCCAAATGTCTTTTAAATGTTGTTACTGTACCTGCCTCTACCATCCCCTCTGCAGCTCAATCTGGAACACACTTCTTAACATAATTGTGGGAGTACCTACACCACATGAACAGAAGTGATTCAAGTAAGTGGCTGACCGCCACCTTCTCAAAGGCAATTAGCAGCAAAAGTTAACCTTGCAAGTGATGCTCACATCACATGAATGAGTAAAATATAAAATCCACTTGGCTTCATGGTCACAAGTAACTTGCCTAGCTATTATCCCTACTTCCTTCAAGGCTACTATGAACACTTTCAAAGCTCTCCCCTGGCTCCACCCTGGCTGGTTCCTTCAATGGCTTCTCCTCCTTTGTTCACATGAGTCACCCCTCGTATATTCTATAGATTCATCCTTGGTATCCCTCTCGTCACCATTTATATGCTATGCTTTTGTCATACCATTTGGAAGCCTGAAGATGACATCCAGTTCTGCTTTCTCCACGGATTTACAAGAGTTGCCACTTTGACCAAATGCCGTTCCAATAAAGATTTGGGTGAACCCATAAATACTACAACATATTGTGGGAAAAACAAGATCAACTTGACCCTCTGACATGGCCCGATCACACTCACAGGCTGCCACTTTAAAGCTAATCAGGAGATGCAGAGCATTGGCACATTGCTCAATCCTACATTCAGGTTCACATTTGCTGTGCCACACAGGCCATTTGCCTTTCTTATCTTTGAGGCTCCAATTCTTTAGCTTTTCTTTAAGTGGTGTCCTCTCCTCAATCCTTTGAAGGTTAAGCTCAGACAGTCAACAGCCAGATCCTCAGCTTCAAGTTCTCTTGTTTGAGGATAAAAGTCAATTGATACCAATGTAAAACACATGTTTTCTTGCCTGAGGATCGCAGTAGAAATGCTAGTTGTTAAGAAAGTGGTCCCTACATCCACATCTACAGAACCAACAGGTTTTAACTTCTTGGACGTTTCAGCTAAGGTTTTCCTATGTAACATTATGAACTATTGTATGATACAAATGGAAAACATGATGTGGAGATGCTGGTGTTGGACTGGGGTGGGCACAGTAAGAAGTCTCACAACACCAGCCTGGTGATTCCAAATAAACATGTTGGACTTTAACCTGGTGTTGTGAGACTTCTTACAAATGGAAAAATTAGCAAAGTACTGGAAACTGATCCCATATAGCAAACAATTACAAAGACAAATGATAAGTTGGACTTTATTGCAAAGGAGGTTGGACTATAAGAGTAAAGTCTTACTACAATTATATAGGGTTTATGAGATTAGTACTTTGAGCAGACTTGGTCTCCCTATCTGGGAAAAACATGCAAGCCATTGATAGGTTGCAACAAGGCTCCCTAGATTGATTCCTGGGATGAGAATGCTGTCCTATGTGGAGAGATCAAAAAGAATGAGGCTTTATTCTCAGGAGATTGGAATAATGAAATGTGATGTTATAGAGTCATAGAGGTTTACAGCATGGAAACAGGCCTTTTGGCCCAACCGGTCCATGCCGCCCTTTTTTTTTTAAACCACTAAGCTAGTCCCAATTGCCCGTGTTTGGCTCATATCCCTCTATGCCCGTCCTACCCATGTAACTGTCTAAATGTTTTTTTAAAAGACAAAATTGTAGCCGCCTCTACTATTACCTTGGGCAGCTTGCTGCACACAGTCACCATCCTCTGTGTGAAAAAATTGCCCCTCCGGACACTTTTGCAGCTTTCCCCCCTCACCTTAAACCTATGCCCTCTAGTTTTAGACTCCCCTACCTTTGGGAAAAGATATTGACTATTTAGCTGATCTGTGCCCCTCATTTTATAGACCTCTACAAAATCACCCCTCAGCCTTCTATGCTCTAGGGAAAAAAGTCCCAGTTTATCCAGCCTCTCCTTATAACTCAATCCATCAAGTCCCGGTAGCATCCTAGTAAATCTCTTCTGCACCCTTTCTAGTTTAATAATATTCTTTCTATAATAGGGTGACCAGAACTGCACGCAGAATTCCAAGTGTGGCCTTACCAATGTCTTATACAACTTCAACAAAACATCCCAACTCCTGTATTCAATGTTCTAACCAATGAAACCAAGCATGCCAAATGCCTTCTTTACCACTCTGTCCACCTATGACTCTACTTTCAAGGAGCTATGAACCTGTATCCCTAGATCTCTTTGTTCTATAACCCTCCCCAATACCCGACTGAGTAAGTCCTGCCCTGGTTCAATTTACCAAACTGCATCACATTGCATTTATCTAAAATAAACTCCATTTGCCATTTATCAATACACTGGCCCAATTGACCCCCAAGATCCTGTTGCAATCCTAGATAACCTTCTTCACTGTCCACTATGCCATCAATCATGGTGTCATCTGAAAACTTACTAACCATACCTCCTAAATTCTCATCCAAGTCATTAATATAAATGACAAATAACAGTGGACCCAGCACTGATCCCTAAGGCACACCTCTGATCACAGGCCTTCAGTTTGAAAACTACAATCACCCTCTGTCTTCTGTCATCAAGCCAATTTTATATCCATTTAGCTACCTCACCCTGGATCCCAAGAGATTTAACCTTATGCAACAGTACCTTGTCAAAGGCCTTGCTAAAGTCCATGTTGACATCAACTGCACTGCCCTCATCTACCTTCTTGTTACCCCTTCAAAAAACTCAATCAAATTTGAGAGACATGATTTTCCATTCAAAAAGCCATGCTGACTGTCCCTAATCAGTCCTTGCCTCTCTAAATGCCTGTAGATCCTGTCACAGAATAACTTCTAAGTTGTTACTACAGATGTTAGGCTCACCGGCCTGTAGTTCCCAGGCTTTTCCCTGCAGCCCTTCTTAAACAAAGGCATAACATTTGCCATACTTCAATCTTCAGGGACCTCACCTGTAGCTGTTGATGATTCAAATGTCTCTGCCAGGGGACCCGTAATTTCCTCCCTAGTCTCCCACAACATTGAAAAGTACAAAATTCTTAGAAGGTTTGATACCCAAGGGTAGGTGCTGAGAGGTTGCTTCCCCTGGTTGGCAAGTGTAGAACTAGGGGTCATATATCTCATGTTGAGAATCATAGAAATCATAGAAACCCTACAGTGCAGAAGGAGGCCATTCGGCCCATCGAGTCTGCATCGATCACAATCCCACCCAGGCCCTACCCTCACATATTTACCCACTAATCCCTCTAACCTACGCATCCCAGGACTCTAAGGGGCAATTTTTAACCTGGCCAATCAACCTAACCCGCACATCTTTGGACATTTAGTACAGAGATGAGGAGCAATTTCTTTACTTGATAGTATTTGGAATTCTCCATCTTTGAGGGCTGTGAACTCTCACTTGATGTGTACATTTAAGATTTAGTCTGCTAGACATTAGGGTAGAAAGGGAATCATAGGATATTGGGACAGGGTGGGAAAGTGGATTTGATGTCAAAGTTCACACAAGATCCATAGTGAATGGCAAAGTGGGTTTGATGGGATATATGAACTATTCCTGTTTCTAGTTCATCTTCTCCAAGAAACTCACTCAAAGTAGTAATTATCAACAGCAACATTATTGAATAACTACCACCCTCTTCTGCTCTTCAGTTGGGTCCATCTATTAGATATGCGTCATGTTCAGCATGGCAGCAGTATGTTTAAATTTAAACAAAATTTGAAATTTGGTGAGACACTACATCTGCATCTCCTAGATGAGTATTCACCTGTTGTGATGGAAAACATGACAGTCTTCAGAATTTGCATCAGTGCAAATTGCACAGTGTAATGCTCATTATAGTGACTGCAGGAATTTCTGAAAGAGAGTTCCTTTAATATAAACAACTCGTGCAGAAGAATAAAGTGTTTACAGTTTGGTGCAGAGATCATACTGCAGTTGTCACTGTGTTTAGTATTGGTTACTAGCATAGTTCAATGCATGCATTTTAAAAAGATTAGAAAACCCATCCGAATTATATTTTTATAACACAAGTATGTGCTCTTTCACCTTCCACCTCCAAGGATGGCGCTCATCAAACAGCAGAGGACTTGCTTCCCTGGAACTATCACAAGTGACCTTCGAAAAGGAAAGGAAAAGAGCAGTGGAAAACAGAGCAGAAAAAATGGCTTGCAGAAAAGGAGAGAAAGCAAGAAACAACTCGACCCTGTGCACAACCCGGAAGGCTCAACAAAGCTCATCAAAAGTTTTCAGTGCTTAAAAAACTTTTCTCATTTCATAAAAATGTTAAAATCAAAAGTTACTTTTTTCCCAAAATGTTTCTTTTGCCTGAATTGCTACAGTTCAGATTTAGCGTGCGATAGATTTTAAAGATACAAACTTATGAAGAGTTTAATATTTTGTTTTGCTCGCAAAAGCACTAACTTAATGACAAGTGGTCGATTGTACAGCTTTCAGTGATTGCCGGAGACAGGTTTTCAGGGTGTTGAAGTAACAGCTGGTCAGTGCATCTCAATGTACAATAGTAAAGACAAATGATCTGACCATTCAAATTGTATTCCTGCAGATCATGCATTAAAAAGCAATCGGAACAATTTTCCTTTGACAAAAAACACTGAATATTTAGCTTTGTTCTGCAAATAGCCTAGTTGGGTAAATTTTACTTGAACCTTTTACATGTACATTTTCTGAATTATTTACAATTTCAAATTATTCGGCAGGGGTATAACTAGCAATTTAGTGCAGTTTTTTGGTAATATATAAAGCTGCAATATCGCAATTCTGTGGGCAATAGCTGATAATATTTACCAAAAGAATTCTCAATATATAATCCCACCTGACTATCTATTCAAATGCCAAATAATGTTTTGATAGCAGATTATGTGAAGCCTGCAAAACTTTGGTCAGAGAGGAGGTAGCAACGCCGAAGTATTCGGTAGCCGAAGTGCATTTTAACTCATGCAAAGGGTGAAAACCCATTGCTCACCTGGTTATTATGCACAATGTACTGACATGAATGGGCAGCAGAAAGGGCAGGAGAATAAGTAGAGGAATAAACAGGTTCCTACAGACATGAGCAAACGCAGAGCAAGAGAAATAAGAGAAAAAGCTTAGTGAAGAAAAAAATCCTGGATGCACTAATAGTTAAATTGAAAATTACGGCACACAGTTTTGTCTTAGCACAAAATTGTACCTAAATATATTAAACAGTTCTTACCAAAAATACATTCAGTATCAGTGTTGAATTCTTCAGTCATGCAGGATAACAACTACTTAGAGATTTGTTAATATTAACTAAATATTTAAACAAGCAACTACATGGATCATCACAAGACACTACCAGAGAGGACAGCCAATTCCAATACTGCTAACCACTTCATCATATTGGAGCATAAGAAACAATTGTTGCTGATTTTTCTTCAAATTGAAGGTCCTATTCATTCAAATGTTGATTTTAAAATTAAAAATCATTCTCCTTTTGGACAAAACAAAGCACTTTGCAAATGAACATTTCATTATCAGTGCAGTTAAAGCAAGCCAACAACCTTTGGTGGGTACATGTACGAAATGCTGAGGTATATATGAAGAATTTAAGTGCAAATTAAAGCACTAAACCACAGCAAAATCTCATAGGGAATAGCAATGATATTTTTAGAGAAAAAATTCACCCAAAACACAATGTTAAAAATATTGTTACTGAATGGTTATGACTATCTATCCTATCTGTAACAGCTTGCTTCTTGCATGTTCAGCTTAAAGCATTAAAATAGTAACTTCAGATCTGTACCAATTACTGATTTTCACAGTAACTTCATTGCAGTGTTAATGTAAGCCTACTTGTGATTAATAAATAAACTTTAACTACTCCATTTACTGTGAAGTTCCATTCCTACCTCAAAGTGTACCTCATAAATTAAGATGCAAATAACGTTGGGTACCATGAGGATTGCTGCCAATTTAAAGCACCATTGTACGCTTGTCTAGAGGGCACTTGACAACAACTTTAAAAAAAATATTTCTATGACTCTATTTTCATATTTGTTGCGGTGTCAATAGAATTTATTCTGGACATCCTAAGATTACTAAGAGGATCCGTTTGGGAGATGTCAATCATCTGAAAAGAGATCAAGTGGAATGCTCATGAGCTGAAAAAAATTCTAATCCTAAAGTGGCAGCAGGACCTTTCATATTTGCTTTCAAAATGGGAATCAAGAACAATGGACTGAATAATATCAGGGTAGGGGCGAATTGACGGCACACCCAAGCCCGGAAAACATGTTGATGTGAAGCCAGCATCCTCCACAGTGACCCATCCCGCAACAGTAAAACGCTGCAAGGCGGACTAACAAAGGATGAGTGGGACTTTCACCATATCATTGGGTCACCCAAATACAAGGTCACCTATTCTAGATCCAAGAAAGATAAATCAGAATATTTTCCTGATGGCAAAACTTGGGAACCACAGAGAAGCAAAGCAACTAAAATCTAGTGTACAGGTAAAAAACGTAATCAAAAAGACTAATGAAATGGAATACCAAAGCATGGAAGTGATGCTTCAGTTGTACACAACCTTGGCTTGACCTCTCGTGTTTAGTTTTGGCACCAAACCTCAGCAGTGATATACTAGCCTTATTTGGGTATAATTCGCTTGGATTATACTGGGGTTTAAGCAGTTAATTTACGAAGGCATGTTGCATAAACTTGCTTGGTATTCCCTTGTGTTTACGGGTGATCTGATTGGGCTGTATAAAGTAACAATTAAAGGATTCAATAGATTAAATGCAGAGAAGTTATTTCTTCTGATGGGGAATTCAGAACGAGAAAGCAAGCATAAGCTTAAAATTAGAGTTGGGCCATTCAGGACTAAAATCAGGACACACTTTTTCAATAAAAGTTAACAGCAATCTGGAATTCTCTCCCCCACAAAAGAGATGGTTGTTGTGGCAATTGAAACTTTCAAGATGGAGGGCACAGATTTTTTTAAAAATTAGGTGAGGGTACCAAGGTGTACACAGCAAAGAGAGATGAGGTATAGATTAGCCATGATTGAGGGTGATTTAGCGGTTTGGATCAGGAATTGGCTCAGGAATTGGCTAGCTGTAAGAAGACAGAGGGTGGTGGTTGACGGGAAATGTTCATCCTGGAGTTCAGTTACTAGTGGTGTACCGCAAGGATCTGTTTTGGGGCCACTGCTGTTTGTCATTTTTATAAATGACCTGGATGAGGGCGTAGAAGGATGGGTTAGGAAATTTGCGGATGACACTAAAGTCGGTGGAGTTGTGGACAGTGCGGAAGGTTGTTGCAGGTTACAGAGGGACATAGATAAGCTGCAGTGCTGGCTGAGAGGGGGCAAATGGAGTTCAATGCGGAAAAGTGTGAGGTGATTCAATTTGGAAGGAGTAACAGGATTACAGAGTACTGGGCTAATGGTAAGATACTTGGTAGTGTGGATGAACAGAGAGATCTCAGTGTCCATGTGCATAGATCCCTGAAAGCTGGCACCCAGGTTGATAGGGTTGTTAAGAAGGCGTACGGAGTGTTAGCTTTTACTGGTAGAGGGATTGAGTTTCGGAGCCAGGAGGTCATGTTGCAGCTGTACAAAACTCTGGTGTGGCCGCCCTTGGAGTATTGCGTACAGTTCTGGTCACCGCATTATAGGAAGGATGTGGAAGCATTGGAAAGGGTGCAGAGGAGATTTACTAGGATGTTGCCTGGTATGGTGGGAAGGTCTTATGAGGAAAGGCTGAGGGACTTGAGGTTGTTTTTGTTAGAGAGAAGAAGGTTAAGAGGTGACTTAATAGAGGCATACAAGATGATCAGAGGATTAGATAGGGTGGATAGTGAGAGCCTTTTTTCCTCGGATGCTGATAGCTAGCACGAGGGGACATAGCCTTAAATTGAAGGGTGATAGATATAGGACAGATGTCAGAGGTAGGTTCTTCACTCAGAGTGGCAAGGGCGTGGAATGTCCTGCCTGCAACAGCAGTGGACTCACCAACATTAAAGGGCATTTAAAAGGTCATTGGATAAACATATGGATGATATTGGAATAGTGTAGGTTAGATGGGCTTTAGATTGGTTTCATTGGTCGGCGCAACATCGAGGGCCGAAGGGCCTGTACTGCGCTGTAATGGTCTATGTTCTATGATCTATTTGAATGACTGATCAGGCTTGAGGCACTGAATGACCTATTCTTGTTCATATTTTGTATGATCATTGCAAGTACTTAACCTTTGTCCAAATATAAATATTGATGTAACTGTTGCTTTAAAGAAGTCCTCTCCAATGGGACAATTTGCAGCCTTCCCTATTGTGTACATCGCCAGTTTAACAACAGCACATCAAAATTACTGTGTCACGTTTTGACTGAAGCTTCTACAAGAGCAAAGTAACACATTTCCACCTGGTTACTTGTCAAGAGTTCTTCAGTAAATGGGTCAATTAATTTACAGGACCTTCTTCAGTATTCAGTGATGCAATCTTCACTGGAATGGGTTTAATAACTTTAATTTAAATTATTCCTCGTTTTAGGGGGGAAAGAGTAGGTGGAAAATCCAGAAAATAACACATATGCGATATTTACTTGAGGCAACAAGGGTCTCGCCTGCTGTCTGGAAGGGCCCCACATCAACTCCTTTTGGGAAGGCCTGTCGAATTAAGCACCAAACAGGCATCTTAGGTGATTAGTGGTGGATCTTTCCTAGGATTCAGGACCCCAGAGGAGGTGATACTGATCCTGATTGCAGGCAGCTGCCAGCAATGTACCCAGGGAGAAGCTGAGAGATTCAGGACCCAGGAAACTGGAGGGCAGGATGAATGTGGCAGGTTGGGGCTGCTGTAGGGTGGTTTGCAGCAAGGGCACATGAGTGACTTTCAGCAGGCCCTCCCCTTCCGAATTCTGAGTCCCTCAATCATGCAGTGTGTGCCTTTGAACAAGGAGCCCCATTAGGAATCTGGAAGGTACCCTCACAGGGTTTGTTTTTAGACTTCCCGTGTGCTGACTGCCCTGTCTGTTGCTGGTTTAAATCAGTGGCAGCAGAATGAGGTCCTTAAGTGTGGTTACATGCGAGATGAATCTCTATTAAAAGGGCACACAATTCACTTATTTTCTTTGAATAACTCCCTGCAATTATAGCAGAAACCGTAAAAATATTGGAAATCCCAATGTAATTGTTCACCTAATGTTTGATTCTCCTGAACTAAGTCAAGCCAACACACATTAGTATAAATTTACAGATACCGACAGATTGGTTTATTAAGTTTAGTAAAAGATTCTGTGAGATGTGGGGAAACAAATCGCCTTGATCAATCTCTCCTTAAAGTAAACACACACAACATTAAGAACCATATGAAAACTATCAGAAAATATTAAAGCAGATCATTACAATCTTTATAACACATATCCCCCCCACCCCCTCCGGCCAGATAAAAGCAGATTAAAAAATCGTGGAATCTGGAGGTAAAGCAGCATAACGCAATCACATGCAAAGCAGTGCCTATTACAGAAATTACTGGAAATGTATACAATTGTGTCAACAGTGTGAGCCATTATGGGGACTTCAAAGATCTGAAAAGCTGCAAAAAAATTTGCTCAACGGAAGTCACTGATAATACAACACTTGAAGGATGAGCAACAAATGCTGGCGTAGCCAGCAACGCTCACATCCTGTGAAAAAATAAAAATAACACTCTCAAAGAGAATATAAATTCCTTCTTCTCAATAAAAATGTGCATCTCCCAATCTAATATTAATTCAGGGGAAACCTCTGACTCAAACGAAAGTGGAATCCTCCTCAGCTCCCTTCACCTCCTCTTTACTAGTGGTCATCATACAAAATTGAGGGTGTGCATCTAACACTGCAAAGGACATAATTATTGTCGCTTCTGCATTCTGGCTCGAATCAAAGTTTGCAATGAATATCCCAACATCTGCATTGTAGTCACAAATGGATTCAATATTTTATGAAATTTAAGCTAACAGCTTCTTTAAATATTTAAAGCTCCAAATCCCCAACGTTGCTCATGCCAGAAGTTTGAATAAATAATCCATCAGATATTTATAAACACACTTAAACTTACGTAGAAGGATCAGGCAATCTTCCATCATCACTGCATTGGCATAATTCACTGACATGTAGCAAGAAGTTCAAAGCCTTATAATCATTAAGCCAAGGACACTGTCACATTAAAAAGGACAAGTTTCACCCAGTTTCAGACATATGGGGCTACTCCATGTTACTGTCTGCCCGGTGACAATGCAACATGCATCCAAGAGCTCTGCTTCATAGGGTTGCTTGAAATTTAATGTTAGAAGACGGCTAGCGAAGTATTATCTCCCTAGTAATGGTATCACAGCCTTCATAAATAGGACTACTGTTAAGGACGGCAATTTGAAACCCTAGTATGTTGTATTATACTTAATAAAAAAACCCAACATGCACCCTAATTCAGCATCATTACACTATAAGTGCAAGCACTTTCACTGTGGTAGCATGTGCTGGCTGAGTAAACTGGGTCTATATTCTCTGGAGTTTGGAAGGATGAGAGGTGATCCCATGGAAACATGCAAGATTCTGAAGGGGCTTGCAAGAGTAGACAGAGATTGTTTCCATTGCTTCAGGAATCTAGAGCACAGGGACACTGTTTCAGGAAAAGGAGTCAATCATTTAGGATTGAGATGAGGAGAAACTTCTTCACTCAAAGGGTGGTGAATCTTTGCAATTCTTTATGCTAGGGAGTTGTGGGTGCTCCAACATTGACTACATTTAAGGCTGGGATTGACATATTTTTGAGGTCTCAAGGAATCAGGGGATATGAGGAACAGGCAGCAAAAAAAAACTAAAGCCCAAGATCAGCCATGATTATATGGAATAGTGGAGCAGCCTCAAATGGGTTAAAATGTCTTCGCCTGCTCTTGTGCTGAATGTGCGATGGGGTAGCAGCGTAGCACATTGCAGGGAAGATAGTCATTGTTTTATAAATAGGCAGGTGAAGGTTTGTCTTATTGCTCACTGTCAGCTATGTCCTTTAAACTATCCATAATTTTCCTTTTATTCCAACGTCAAAATACAACCACTCTTCTGTCATTTGTTGGGAGTACAGGGCTAAAGATTTAAGTCAAAAATTATACATATGCAGATACACATCATACACATATGTTATATACATTTCCATACCACTGACTGGATGAGCTTGCCCGCATTTAGCAGTACTTCCCTCTACAGTCGGGAAATGGTGTTCATTTATACATATGTTGGTTCCTCTCTCACACATTGCCTGCAAGCAGTATTTGACTCTTTCTATAAAGATTTGAAGTTGCAACTAAACCCATAATCACCAACTGAAAAACAGCCAGTTACAAAGAGCCTAAATGAAACATAGCATTCTGCTGCTAACAACAGCCAAAACAAAAACACAAACAAATGCAGAAGGCAAACCCCTATTAAATCCCTAACAGACATTGTTGGTCTTACCCAGAGCTGATTAGAAACACAGATGTCATCAGTAACCTCTCCTCTGTCCTACAGGTTGAGAAAAAAGGGAAAGATGGCAAGAATGGTTGAGCAGGCTGTTCATCACAAACGTGTTAAACGAAATCAAGCTGTCAGATCTATATGTACACAAATCTTTTTCACAAAATAGAAGATTGAGTTAAGGCGCAGACTAAACAGGCCTCCTGCATACCCATCCATCTCTGAGAGATGGGTCACTAAAGACCACTGGAAAACCTTCATCACAAGGCAGACTTTAAATAAAAGATATCCCGCCGCTAACTTTGTGAAATGTTTGGCCAAGCAGAACTTGTGAAGTGGTAACTTTGAGTTGTCAACATAACTCATTTTTAACTTCATGTCATACACCAGCCTTGTAAATGCAGATTACCCTGTCTGTCACATATTGATGCATGGGATGTGGGCATCGCTGGCTGGGCCAGCACTTATTGCCCATCCCTGATTGCCCTCAACTTGAATGGCTTGCTAAACCATTTCAGAGGGCAGCTGTGCGTCAATCACACTTCTGTGGGTCTGCAGTCACACATAGGCCAGGCACGGACAGCTTATTTCTTTCCCTAACAACACTGAAGTTAGTAATAATACTGAAGATGATAATGCAATTTTTACTAAACTTCTCTACCATATCTCACCTCTCTCTTCCCTTCCTTGGGGAATGACTTATGTGAAAACGGATGTTTGGGTGTTCAGCTACTAAATGTGCAGAAACACTTCATTTTCATACCCTGATATCGCCTCCTGATAGTTCATCATATCTATTCATCCCTTCCCACTTACCCCATTGTGGGGTGAACCTGTAAACTCCCACCGGGGGACTAAGTACTCACCAGTAACATTAAAGATGATGATTCGACCCTCAACCAGGACTTCAATATCCCAAAATAATTGCAAATACAAATTGCATTCGGTAGCGTTCTCCGCCCCCCCCCCCCGACCCCAACTAAAATTTCTCCACTGCTATATAACCTTGCAAAGGAACACAAAATATGCGCTCAGTTAAATGTACAGAAACCGATTTAGTAATTGATCAAAAACAATGAGTTTATATTCTTCTTCATAATTTTACTTCCCTCACCTTCCCCTTGACATCATTCACTAACATACAACTGTGGGAAAGCCATCAACAACTGCATTGAATGCAGTGCTGATGGAGCAACAGGATACCTCATACAGCTCCTTTCAAACCTCGGGTAAAATGCCAAAATGATGCCAGATCAAATGTCATTATATTACATCACTATTAAATATAAAGCATTTTGCACTAATGAAAATTATCCAATAAGTCGCACAACATAACTTTATAATTTAACTTCAGGGAAGCACATTTCGCCACCTTCTAAGGTAGAAGACTAGACTTTTATTTTCACCGGACTACAAGTAAGCTACATTGAATCATTTATCAGAAGCTCACGTAATCAATAATATCATAGAATCCCTACAGTGCAGGAGGCAGCCATTCGGCCCATCAAGTCTGCACTGACCACAATTCCACCAAGGCCCCATTCCCGTAACCCCACCTATTTACCCTTGCTAATCCCCTTACACTAGGGTCAATTTATCATGGCCAACCAACCTAACCTGTACATATTTACATGAAAAAACATGGCTAATGATGGGCAACGGAAGAATCTAAATTAACTCTTCACTTGGACAATGGTAGAATCCTGGGTTTTTACGCTCTGTACTAAGGAAAGATTTATGCACATTATAAAGCATCTATTTTTAGCAGGCAATCTCGTCAAAATTAAAGCACAGTGGGCACTGAATTGGATAGCTCCTGGGCCACACAATGGTTAGCACTGCTGCCTCACAGTGTCAGGGACCCGGGTCGTTGTCTGTGTGGAGTTTTGCACGTTCTCGGTGTCTGCGTGGGTTTCCTCCACGTGCTCCGGTTTCCTCAAACACTCCAACGATGTGCGGGTTAGGTTGAATGGCCATGCTAAATTGACCCTTAGTGTCCAGAGAATTAGCAGGGTAAATACGTGGGGTCACAGGGATTGTCGAGAGTGCAGGCTCAATGGGCCGAATGGCCTCCTTCTGCACTGTAGGGATTCTATGAAAAAGGGTGTGGGGACCTCATTGCCCGATTAACCTGCATCCATTGATTGCAATGCAGGCACAGCATGCCAACTTCGTACTGCATGTTCGTTTGCTTAATCTCTGCACTCTGCACACCAACCTGATGATGAAGGAACAGAATCCCTTTTGGTTTCAGTACAGGGTGGATTTGACAAGCAGCACCCACAGTGATTCTTGTGCAGTCAATGGTATCCTGCACCATGGGAAAGTCTGCAATCTTTGTGAAGACACATGTTCTCTCTCCAGCAAGAGAATCAAATGTAATTAGCTCTTTTTGATATAGAGCCTCAGTGACCTCCTTTAAGCAACAATGGACAGCAAACAATGAGATGTTGCAAATATCTCCAGCTCCGGTTTGGCAGGAACCAGATCATTAAAAGGTTTAATTGCCACGGTCACTTCCACAAAACTACTGGCAAGGTGCCCCTTGCCCTACTCTGAGGTTGCACTAGTGGCTGAAGCAGATGTCAGTGAGCATGTCCTGACTGAAGTGCAGCCGTCGCACACATTTTCTCTCAGAGATTTAGGTTGGAAAATTGTTCACTGAACATGCTGGATGAATATGGCCTCTGAGAGAGCCTTTCGCCCTCTACCAGCAGCTTGGCCTCTGCTCATTCTCCATTCCATTGGTCTGCTGCATTCCAGGGAAAATTGCCTACTAGTTTGTGCATGCCTGGGAATGACTTTGCAGAAGCCTTCTTCAGCACCAATCACATGCTCATTGTACATTTCTGTAACTTCAAATACTATAGAAATGGCTACCTGAATGGCTGGAAATTGGGAGAGGGGAGTGTGCAGTGGGACGTGGGTGTCCTTGTGCACCAGTCACCGAAGGTAAGCATGAAGGTGCAGCAGGTGGTAAAGAAGGCAAATGGTATGTTGACCTTCATTGCGAGAGATTTCGAGCACAGGGGCAGTGATGTGTTGTTGCAATTATACAAGGCCTTGGGGTAAGGCCACATCCAGAGTATTATGTGCAGTTTTGGTCTCCTTTTCTGAGGAAGGATGTCCTTGATCTCGAGGGAGTGCAGCGAAGGTTTACCAGGTTGATTCCAGGGACGTATGAGGAGAGATCGATTAGGTTAGGATTGTTTTTGCTGAAGTTGTGGGGGAGTCCAGGACCAGGAATCACAGTCTGAGGATTCGGGGTAGACCATTTAGGACAGAGGTGAGGAGACATTTCTTCACCCAAAGAGTGGTGAGCCTGTGGAATTCATTACCACAGGAAGTAGTTGATGTCAAAACATTGAATGTATTCAAGAGGCGGCTGGATATAGCAGTTGGGGTGAACAGGATCAAAGGTTATGGGGAAAAAGCAGGATTAGGCTATTGAGTTGGATGATCAACCATGATTGTAATGAACGGCAGAGCAGGCTCGAAGGGCCAAATGGCCTCCTCGTGTTCCTATCTTCTATGTAAAGCACCACAATTTTGTAGAATTGAAGCACCAACCAGAAGAAATCAACCAGCAACTAACCTGTGATTTGTTGATCCGTTGAAAGAGTGCTGGTACAAAGTGCTTCCTGATGCTGAACACGTGTTCGGCTCTGCAAGGTTATGAGGGGGCCTTGTCTGGAGAGTTGAGCTCCAAAATGGCATTGCTGGCATCAAATTAGTACTGCACATTCTGCAGACTGCCGCCAAATATTTGCCATGCACGCACTAATGCTTACACCAATACAGGTCCTGGTGCGATTCACATCACTGATGTGCATGTATGACATGGATGCCATTTGGAACTTCATAGTGCCCAAATATTAGGTGTTAGCAAACCAAATTTTTCAACCTGACCACTTCCATTCATCAAAGGGCTCACACACTTTACAGTTGAACATCTATTACTGATCTCCAACTCCTGGAATAAAATTGCCATCTCGGTGTCAACCGTGGCTCAGTTGACAGCACTCTCAACTTGGCAGTCAGAAAGCTGTGGGGTCAAGCCCCATTCCATTTGAACACAAATGTCCAGGTTGACATTCCAGCACAAATTGAGCAAAAAGGCTCCATCTGCTCTCTCAGTGGATATAAAAGTATTTCAATAAAGAGCATTAGTTATTCTTGTACCTTGGACAAGAGTCATCCTTCAATAAATATCATAACAAATGCTTTTTATCTCTGGTTATTATTACTTCGGTTTGGGGGGTGCCACATATCGGACATTATAATGGTGATTACACATCAAAAGTACTTCAGTGGCTGCAAAGTGCTTTGGGACTTCCTGCGGTTGTTAAATACAAGTTCTCTTTCCTTTCTGTTGTGTCCCTTGTCATTGGATTTTCTACAGTGGTGAAGACCAGGTAATGTACAATGCAGACAGGTCTTTAATAAATAACATTCCACCCACAACTTCCAAAGTCACAATCCCCCCCAAAAAAGAGGTGACAATTGTACTACTTGCTCTGTTGGAGACGGTCTACACAACATGTCATCTTGCAAAAAGCGGTACCTTTTTAATGTAAGAATGCTCGGTTTCTTGAAATTGGGTACAGCGACTGGCCTTGGTCATTTTGCCATTGTCCTGCTTCTTGTTAATTCTGTTCCTCCAGTCCTCTTCTCCACTTCTCTTCAGCAAAGCCATCCTGGAAAAAGGAACCGGCATAAGTCACACCAGCAAGCTGAAGGAGCGGTCACACCACTCAAGGAGATCGATTGCACAGCTTGGAAAATGAATTCACTGAATTTCATGAGTGCAGGAGGACCAATAGTGCAGAAATTCACAACTGCTAAGTTAGAAAGTTTCATAGAAGAATTGGCCAGATATTATATATTACATAAATCTGGATTATATAGAAAACATGGGAGGTGGTTAAGATCGCTCACTTAATGCATAAAAACTTGTATCCTGAGGTTTATCAATGATAGCTTAAACTGTCCTTTGGCTATAAAAGGTGGCGGGGGTTTGTGGGAAGACAACTGGGGGAATTTTAACATTCCCCATGGGCAGGTTTGCAGGTAAAATTCTGTGGGCGACTTTTTTGCAGTCTACACATGTGCCCCGGACCTGCCGCTATTTTATGGGTAGCATTTGAGGCCTAGGGCAACCCTTCCTTAAATTGCCACAAAGTAATGGTATCAGAGTGGAAGGAATCCCAAGGAAATTTACCACCATGGCAATTTGAAGTGTTTATTAAGTACCCAGATTGCAAATCATTGCCTAGATTCACCATTAATAAAACTATTGATTTATGCATGTTGGGGGCAACTCTTATCCCCCTGCGCTAATTTTTTAGTGCAGCAGGCCTGGAGATTTCGTGGGGCTGGATTAGCACAATCCGCGTGGGGCATCTGGCCCCAAGCACCTCTCCCAGTGCCGGATTTCTGGTGCTGTCAGCTCCGTGTCGGAAATAGGCGTAGAGTTGCATTAGATATGCAGAAGGTAATTTAAATATAATTTAAATATAATTAGCGGCCCCAGGACTAAAGACTCTGGCCCGCTAGCCTCTCCCATCCCGCTAGGAATATTTCACTCCAGCGGGGTTTACAGCAGCTCCCCACTTTCGAGTGGAGTGAAAGGGGGGGGGGGGTGCCCACTGGACTTTAGCACCTTGGCAGTGCCAGTCTGGGCTGGAATACAAAACCAATTTCACAATGAAAGGTGTATTCTTTTCATTTACGTACTTCATGTAAAATAAACCAATTTATTTGTGCACATTCACCCTGCTTCACTAAGAATGCTCTTCAGTTTTCCCTTCATGAGGAGCGGGTATGCCTGGTAACATGTGTGATGTAACACCATTTGGCATTTGGAACAAGAGTGCTTTGTTATGATTCTTGCTTGATAGTATTGTTTAAATATATACTGAGCAGTAAAAGGTGCAGCCTAGACCATTGGATCTGTAACTGCAAGACTTGCTCACAGGACCAACTGGTGATGCTGATATCCAGAGAACAATTATCACAAAACACAAAATTCACAACATCCCGAAAAATCCTTTGGCTAGTGGTCAAACAATCAGGAACTGCTCATACCTAAACAAAAGTTAGCAGGAGATTGATATTTGAAGTTTATCATCATTTTTCTGATAATTTTCTGATATATTTTTAGGAACCATTAAAACATGAAATCATGTTTTAAAGCTACCTTAATAGTAAACTTAACAAATGATGTGGGTGGACTAGAGTCATCAATTTCTAAGCCCTGTTTGTTGTGCGCAGTTCACATGTTGCACCGTGTGGTTCTCTTAAGAATGTGCACATCTTAAGGGTAAGACTGGTTGCACACAGCATATTCCAAATTGCAGCCGCACAGATTAGAGGGACATTGATCAAACTTGCTAACACATTCAGGAAGAGAAACGTCCTTGTGTAGTCCCACTACCGGTGCAACATATGTGGTGTTCTTCATTGTTATCAAAGTCTGCCCAAGTTAATTGATGCACGTCTACATTGTGTCACTATATCAGTTTTTAAATCGCAACCATTTAATACGGTACAACATTACTAGATCTTGCAAACAAAACACTACGAAGCTATATGAAGCTCTGGTCAGACCACATTTGGAATATGGTGAACAATTTTGGGCCCTATAACTAAGGAAGGACATGCTGGCCTGGGACAGGGTCCAGAGAAGGTTCACAAGGATGATCCCAGAAATGAAAGGCTTGACGTATGAGGTGCATTTGAGGACTCTGGGTATGTACTTGATGGAGTTTAGAAGGGTGGGGGGGGGGGGGGGGGGGGGGGGGGTGTGTGGATCTCATTGAAACTTACAGAACACGGAAAGGCCTGGATAGAGTGGACGCGGGGAAGATGTTTCCATTAGTAGGAGGGACTAGGATCCGAGGGCACAGCCTCAGGGTAAAGGGGTGATCCTTCAGAACAGAGATTAGGAGGAGTTTCTTCAGCCAGGAGGGTGGTGAATCTGTGGAATTCATTGTCACAGAGGGCTCTGGAGGTCAAGTCATTGAGTGTACTTAAGACAGAGATAGATAGATTGGTAAGAGGGTTAAAGGTTACAGGGAAAGGATGGGAGAATGGGGATGAGAAACATATCAGCCATGATCGAATGGTGGACCAAATTCAATGGGTCAAGTGGCCTAATTCTGCTCCTATATCTTATGGTCTTATATATATTTGGCTCAGTAATAATAAAGCTATATCTGTTTGGTTCAGAAATACAGCATCTTGTTCAATAACTTTTTTGTTGGTTGGGAAACAAAACAATGAGTTAAATATTAATCGTTTTTTAAGAAAAAAAAACTTAAATTGAGAATTCTGTGGCCTGGATTCCTGCCACAAGTAAACTCTTGCTGCTGGATGTTGAACTTAAATGTGCTACTTTCAGTTCTTTCAAAAGAAAAACCCATGCAAACCATCATTGTATGCCAAATTTTTTGTAGCATGCTGGATTGTTGAGTAATTTGGTAGGAAAAGGCTAAAAGAAACTGACCTTAAAACTAGCCAATACCTCTTAATTACCAAAGCGCCATGAAGACCACACAAAGAAAAATAACAAAGCTGTCAGGCCAACCGTTACATGGAAAAAAACAATCCTGGTCCATAAAAATATTCACAGCTGCAAAAACAGCAGAGATTTTATTTACTTGAAATTCAAGGTCTGTCAAACTTCCACAATTGTATTTTTTCCAAGAAAAAGGAGCCAAGGTTTCCAAGTTTGCACCATGACATGAGCAAACAGAAAAAATATTTGAGATAGCAATTTAGATAATAGTGGTCCAAATATTGTTGGACTGGACATCTTGCTGCACATCCAATTCTCAGCATCACACTTTAGGAAGGATGTGTAGGCAGGATGCAGAAAAGATTGACAAGAATGCATCCGGGGATGGGGACACTTCAGCAACACAGATAGATTGGAGAAGTTGGGGCTAGCGCCAGGAACCCGGGTTCAATTCCCGGCTTGGGTCACTGTCTGTGAGGAGTCTGCACGTTCCCCCCGTGTCTGAGTGGGTTTCCTCCGGGTGCTCGGTTTCCTCCCACAGTCCAAAGATGTGCAAGTTAGGTGAATTGGCCATGCTAAATTGACCCTCAGTGTACCCAAACAGGCGTCGAAGTGTGGTGACCAGGGGATTTTCGCAACAACTTCATTGCAGTGTGAATGTAAGCCTACAGGTGACTAATAATTTTTTAAAAATTACCCCTATATCTGAAAAGGCTGAAAGGAGATTTTATAAAAGTGCTCCAAATCATGAGGGATCGAGGCAGACTAGATAAAAGTGTCCCAGTTGGCTGGAGGGTTGGGAACCAGAAGACATTGATTTAATATAACCAGGAAAAGAACAATGGCGGTATGACTTCGGCAGCAAATGGAGAGTGTGGTGGAGGCAGATACAATTCAGGCTTTCAAAAGGGGATTAGATAAGCATCTAAGTGAAACTAATAGCAGGGCTACAAGGGCTAGTGAGACTAGCTATGCTCCTGCACAGTGCAATCACAGCCACAACGGGTTGAATGGTCTCGTTCTGTGTTGTGACCATTCCACGATTCTACATGCTGTTAGACTTTTTTCTGCAACTTTCAGCTCAAATATAATTCTGGCAACCTGAGCTGAAAAAGGATGGTGAAGGCAACAGCGGCCTGTTTCTTTATTGACTGAGCAAGGAACAGTGGAGAAGAAGGGTGGATTACACTGGATGAGTTAGTCAAATCAGAGACAGCAGAAAAAAATGAGGGGACAAAAGAGATAATTGTGAAAATTAATTTAAAATGCGATTTAAAAAAAAAACTCTAGGAAGAATTTACTACCTGCAAAAATGAGATTCAACAATTTAAATTGTTCCTTTTCCGGGCCTTTGAGACTGACCAGCATTGCATTTCCAGCATGTGGTTAAAGGGGTAATTATACTGTTAATTATAATCCCCCGGTCTCCAAGGTTCAGCTATTCACTAAATAATTTAACTGAATCACTGAGGGAGTCAGTCTCAAAGTTGAGCATAATTATCACACACACCCACAACAATTTGTAACTGCTTTTTTGCAGCAATCTGGGAAATCAGGAATTTTGGTACTCAAATCCTCCAATATATTCACCTTCCGAGTCCAATAACCTGTCCACATTCACTGATCACCAAAAGACAAAAATGTACTTTTAATGCAATTCAACGTTGACAGACCAGCTTCTTTTTAAAACCTCAAACAGAGGCTAGGAAATAACAATTGCAGTCAATTAATGTATCTTAGGAGTGATTGAAACTATTGAAAGATGGGAAGAGAGCTTTTTCAGCCACCCTACATGTTATGATATGGGCTCGATTAATGTTCTGTGACAACTACGCTTTAACACATGTACATCACAGTGTGGTTCGATTGATCAAATGCTTAAATACTAATACGTTATAAGACGCGTCAATTTAAAATAATCAGTATGTATTTACGACCAAAATGAAGTTAGGATTCTGAAAAGTGCAGAAACTATTTGTGAAGTGAGTGAGTGATAAAGAATGCTTACGGACAGGGAAATTTAAGACCCTATTATGGATACGAGAAATCAATTACCAAATATAGTGAACAGATTCAGCAAGCAATCATGTATATTGTGTGGCTGGAGGGCTGCCAGGACTTCGCAAATGACTTGCAACAGAAAATGGTGCCTGCTCGCATTAACTCAAAAGCAATCTCAGGAAAGTCATGTCTGAAATAAATATTTACGCAAGTAATTCAACCTTTTTTTTCAAGAACTGAATCCTTTGCAGCATTCAAAACAAAAAATTTCAACATCAACATCTGCAAAATAGATGCACTTCAAATTTGTGTCCTGGATATTAACCACACTGGAAATAAGAGTAATTTAAGAGAAAGAAAATGACAACTGCAGAAAATCTAAAATAAAAAAACAGAAATTATTGGAAAAACGCAATGGATGAGCAGTAGATATAAACTTTTTGGGCATACACACTTCTTCAAAGCTGAAGGCTGAAAGATGAACAAGCACTCTTTTCCAAGATTGCAAGAAAAGTAGGGAGGGATGAAAATTGACAAGATATGCCAGTCACCAAGTCGGAGCTTATTGGTTTAATGAGCTACTCATTTTCTTCCTGATACAAAGGGTCAGTGAGCTGGAAGTGTACAAAATGGACAAAATACTGTGTAACTATTAAGGGTGGAAGGATGAGATAGAGGCCTGTTGAGGCAAAATGGTGAGAAAATGGGGGAAACGAAGAAGACTAAAAACTAAAATAGAAAAAGCTAGCAAAACGCAGTGGATTTGCCAGCGCATAGAAAATATAGGCAAATACATATGTCCTGACAAGGAGTCTCCACCTCTAAAGTAAACAATATGTTCAATGTCTGAAAACTTAAAACTAACAATATGGTTATATTACATTCTGCATTTCGATGCATGAAACACTCCTACGATCAAGATTGTGACAAACGTTTTTAATTAAAATTGTTTTGTTGTTTTTAATACAGTCTTTAACCTGTTCTGGTTAGAGAGAGCATTAAGGCATAGATGTTGAATTTTGGGAAATACTTAATATTCTTGTAAAGTACAATGGATTCTTATTCATACAATAAAAAGAAGTGGTTTGCTGTGATTCCTCATTAATAGGATTTCGGGAGATTGTGACAGAAGTAAAACTGAACCGTGCAATTGACTTTTCCATTAAAATAAAGAGCATCAAGTTCAAGCATAATTTGTGCAATGTAAAGTATTTGAACACAATTTCTGTTCAAAATGAGCCTTAACTGCAAAGTTATCTAATAGCTCACTGGTACATTACCTCATAGGTAGCAGTGCCATCAAGAAACTAGAACAAAGGACAAAATGTGAGTTTGCATGCACTAAGATATTGCGTTTAAAACATTTACCAGCATATATAAATTTTTCATATTTATGTTTCCATTTAGAGATTAGCATCATTTTGAATCCAGGCACTCTGGCTGGACTACACATCTACACTACTTCACCCTTTTAAAATATTGAAAAGTATTAAGACATTATTACCTTTCTTTAATAGACATTGCTTTTCCGGGAGAGAACTCTGGGATCCCTTCACTTATTTCAGTTCTGCCAGTTTTGGTGGAAATTAGATCCAACTGATCATAAGGCACCTTGCTTTCTATTTGTGTGGCTGGCTGCTGATGTGAAGTATGTCTGGAGGATGTTACAGCAGAAACCTGTGATGCAGTTAGTGTTGCTGCGGATCCTGCTTTCATTTCAGAAGTATGTTCCGCACACTCTGGTCAACAAGAACAGGGTAGCATTAGTACAGACATAAATAATATACAAACATCTCTCATACATTTGCCAGCTTATGAGATTTACAGATTAGCGACTTGCTTTTCAACTTCATCCTGCTTTTGGAATGCTCGCCTCGAAATACATGACCATAAACAAACATTTTGACATCATTATAAAAAAATCAGTAAAACAGACTTCATTTTCACTAGGTTTCTTATTGCCCCTCACAAGACATTTGGTACAAAATGTCACGCGTGTCATATGCAAACGTTTAAGCAAGTGGCTTATAGAAAAAATGTTTTCTGCCAGCTCCAGCACAAACTAGACTTTGTCTAAACAATGTGCATATGGAGCTTGTCTATTTAATATGAGGAGCTATAATGTATTGGTTGCAGCTTCTGTGCAATCACTTGGTCTCCCTCTTCAACACATGTTTTTGTCAGCCAGTAGCATGTACATGGACAACTTTGGTTTCAATTATCTGTTTGTAAACAGTGCTCACAGCACATTGACATGTTATGTTTGACCTACGAATTTAACGAGGCAGTGAAGATATTTCCGTCGAATTGTACGAGAATCAATTGTTTTGGCATTAAGTTCTTGTGTTCGAGGGGAGGGAATGGAACATCACCACCCAGTGCTCATTTCAAGCATTCACACATTAGTATAATAGTCAGCTGCTGAGTAAACTACCTTTCGCATCTACATACATGCTTAAAAAATAGGAACAGAAGTAAGCCATTTGGACCTTCCACCTGCTCTTCAATCAATAAGGTCATGGTTGATCTTAGACCTCAACTCTACCGTCTTGCACAATCCCATACTTCTTAAATGCCAAGAATCAGCGTTGAATATATTCAAGGACTGAGCACTTACAGCACTCTGGGATAGAGAATTCCAATGATTCACAACCCTCGGAGAAGAACTTTTTGCTCACCTCAGTTACAAGTGGCCAACCACTTATCCTCTGTCAGTTCTAGACTCTCCAGCTAGAAGAGTAAGACTTTCAGCATTGACTTTTCTAAAACTCGTAGAATCTCAAATGTTTTGATGAGATTGTGTCTCCTAAATTCCAGAGTGTATAGACCCAATCTCTCCCATCTACAAGATACCTGAACTACTCTTGGGGTAGCACCACTCACGCACCAATGTGGATTTTCCACTTCCTGCGCAAACAACTTTTAACGATTCCATTCAGAAGTATTTTGCATGAAGCTGTGGTACACTTTGATTGCACAATGCTGCTGGGAGGAGAGCCGTGGCAAAACTGGGCTGAACTTTTCCATGATGGCAGAAGTCCTACCACCACTGGAATTGAAAGAGGTAAGTGACTGTGCTCCAGCAGGCTAACATTGCCCTTTGCTGAGGCTGCAGCTGTAAGGAGAAGGGACGCCTCAATGGCCCAGTGGCTTTAGAAAGGGGTAAGTCAGGCTTGAGGACACTGGGGCCAGGAAAGGGAGCAGGGAGTTTGTGGTTCATTTTTCACAAGCAGCGTCACTGCCACAGGGATAGCCTTTGCCGCCAGAAGAATTCTCCATGGGCCACGAGTGCCCAGAAAGGAGACCCCCCACCATAGCCTGCTGGGAAGCTGCCAAGTTCACTGGATAGTCTCTCCATGAGGTGGCAGGCCCCAACCTCAGGAAAAAATACCAGTAGAGGCAGGAAGTGTCCCTTAGATGTCTGTTAAGTAGATCAATTGGGCTCCTGGTGGGTGCCCAATCTGCGAGCTATCATGCCGCTGGCAAAATGGAATGGAGTCAGGATGATTCTGGGTAGTACCCTGACACCTTCCCATGGCATTTCGTCAGCCTTCCAGCTCGTCACCAAAGCACTGATAAAATTCTGGTTATTGAGTCTGCACTGCCAAAAATGCAGCTCCGTGGTCTTAGGAAACCTTGTTAGTCACCCTCAGAGACTGTGACAATGGCAAACCATCTCTTCTTGTCTGCAGCCTTAGGTACAGTTGACCACACTAGCCTTCTCTAATGCCGGTACACTGTTGTCCAGCTGGATGGGATTACATTCATCTGGTTCTGCTCTTACCTATCTAGTTGTAGCCAGAGAATCACCTACAGTGGTTCTGTTCCCATTCTCATTAGATTTGTGTCCTCTCCTACTTCTGATCTACAAGCTGCCCTTCAGCAACATCATCTAAAAAGGCTGTTTTCTCTGGTCGATTACGACACTCAGCTTTCCTTCACCACCATGTCTTTCAACCTTTCCATTGTCTCCGAATTGTCACGCAGATGAGCAAAAATTCCTGTCAACTAAATACTAGGAAGATTGAAGTCATTGCCCAGAACTTTCCTGTCTTTCACGCCAGTAGGATCTTCCGGCCCTGACAATGATGCACCCGCTGCCACGGATTTTCTGATGGCAAAGGGTACATTCAACTGGAAACCCCGTTGGCAACGGCGGGACCAGAAGATCCCGCTGCTGGCCAATGGCGGGCCACCTCTGCGGTTGTGTGGAAAATCCCGCTCATTATTTTTGGTTCCCTCCACAAACTCCATTCCCTTTCCACTCACTCCATCCCTCTTTCTGGCAACTGTTTGAGGATGAACTAGACTGTTCACAAACCTGGTGTCATACCTGAAGCAGAGATGGGCTTTTGAACACATAGTGACTCCCTCCAATCATGTAACACCACCTGACTACTCCACCTCAGTTCATCTGTTGCTGAAATCCTGATCTACACCGTTGTTACTTCAAGACCTGACTATCTCAATGCACTCTGGGAACATTCTACCTTCCGTAAACCCGAGGCCATCCAATCACTGTTGTTTATATTGTAACTTGCCCCAAGTCCTATTCACCCACCACTTCCTCTCCACACTGACCTACATTAGCTCGCGATTCAGTAACATTTTGATTTTGCAAGTCACATATTTGTTTGCACATTCCTGATCAATACTACTAAATATTAATGTTTTTATTTTGGTTTGAAGTAACATTTATGAATTTTCTCTTAACCACCCTTTTAAACAGTTCAGTGTGAATTTTTGCCAGCGGGACAATTAACGGTAAGGCAGTTGTTCGCGAGGAACTGCTGTTGATGACTTCATCACTTTAAAGGTACTGCAAAGAATTGTATTTGTTTTAATTACACTGTGCAACCAAGGGCTTCTTTGTCAGCTTTGAAGAAATAAACAAAAGGGTTGAGTTCAGCAGCCTGAACTTCGGATGATTTCCTTGTCTTTAAACCAGGAATTATTAGGCTTAACTCATTAACCATTTTGTAAGGCAGAACATCTGCATTAGAGGAAAATCTTACTTTCCTGACGTTATGGTTGGGAGTGTTGTTAACATTTGATCTCAATGGCTTTAGTATCTGTGGGACAAGGGTTAAAATATGTTGATGTGGATTGTTTATGATAGGTTGTGCTATTGATAAGAGGGTGTAACATTTGTTATTGATAGGAGGATGTAACATTGTGCAATTGATTAGTCTCTACAAGGATGTGTCATTTGTTCATAATGGAATGCATCTCTGGGTGGGGCCCAAGGAATAAGGAGTAGACATTTGTCTTCAGTCCACATGGCTCTAGTTAGATGTGGGGGAGGGGGGGGGGGGGGGGGGAGAGAGAGGGGAGAGTGACCCCAGGTGACCCTCACTCTAAACCATTGAGAGAGATTAATGAGGAATACTTCCAAATAAGGGATGAGAAGTAGAGATAAAAGTTGGAAAACCAATATCTTTGTTGGCACAAATTTATGATGACTTCTGTGTTATGATTCTCTGAGAGACAGTTCAATATTTTGTCACTTCAGAGACAGGTAAAGAAAAGCACTGCTGGGCTGGCAGCATTTGAGGAATCCCAGGACCATGGGAAATTTCACAGTAACTTCATTGCAGTGTTAATGTAAGCCTTACTTGTGACGAATAAGTAAACTTTACTTTAAGAACCTTCCATGCTGTCTTCACTGCTTTTGTTGAGAATATGAAACATTTTGCTTAATAAATTCTACCTGATTCATAAGGTGAGGCGATGGCCTAGTGGTATTAGTGGCTAGATTATTAATCCAGAAACTCAGCTAATGTTCTGGGGACCATGACAGATGGTGGAACTTGAACTCAATAAAAAATATCTGGAATTAAGAGTCAACTGATTGTTGATTGTCGGAAAAACCCATCTGGTTCACCAATGTCCTTTAGGGAAGGAAATTTTCCGTTCTTACCTGGTCTGGCCGACATGTGACTCCAGAGCCACAGCAATGTGGTTGACTCTCAACTACCCTCTGAGCAAGGGCAACCAGGGATGGACAATAAATGCTGGCCAGCCAGAGATACAGTCAGAGTTTGAACAACACCAGGTTAAAGTCCAACAGGTTTATTTGGTAGCAAATGCCATTAGCTTTCGGATGGATGGATATCCACTCCATCTGACGAAGGAGCAGCGCTCCGAAAGCTAATGGCATTTGCTACCAAATAAACCTGTTGGACTTTAACCTGGTGTTGTTAAAACTCTTACTGTATTTACCCCAGCTGAATGCCGGCGTCTCCACATCATGACTAGCCAGAGATGCCCATGTCCCATGAATGAATTTTTAAAAATTGTATCTGGTTAGGTCAGTGGAGGACCCTAGTGTTATAAATTAAGGATTTGGAACTTTGGTATTTTAAGTGAAAGGGTTTTATACTTCAAAACCCCTGAAAATCTAATTTTGAAATTTGCATCTTTGTTTTCAAATCCCTCAAAGCCTCTCCCTACCTCTATACTTCCCTTCAGCACAATAACCCTCAGATACTTATGATCCACCAATTCTGGTCTTTCCATCATCCCTTCTTTTAAATCACTTTACCACAGGCTCCATGACTTCAGCTTTGGAATTCTCTTTGCTTCATTTTTCTCCTTTAAGATGTTCCTTAAAAGCCACCATAAATTTTGGTGTCAAATTTGGTTTGTCAATTCTCTTGTGAAGTGCCTTGGGATATTTTATTTTGTGAAAGAACAAAGAACAAAGAACAATACAGCACAGGAACAGGCCCTTCGGCCCTCCAAGCCCGCGCCGCTCCCCGGTCCAGGATTGAATCCTGAATCCAGGATCCCCGCCCAATTTTCCAGCCTATCTACATACCAATATCCTATCCACCGAGCTGTCCCTCACAGCTACGATGCTTTGTTCATTACAACCTATTAACTCACCCCCACCCCCCTATTCCAGACCATGTGATCCCCAGGGAGAGGCGAAAACCCAGAGTGAAAAACCCCAGGGCCAATGTGGGGAAAAAAAAAAATCTGGGAAATTCCTCTCCGACCCCCTGAGGCGATCGAAACGAGTCCAGGAGATCACAATGGCCCTGATCGGAAAATGCTTCCCAACCCTAGTCATTTCCACTTCCATGAACACCATATGAATTCCCTGCCCCCGAGACAGGTTCCCAACTATCCGCAGTCTCGCTCTGTACTGGCACCAGCAAGATGATCATAGAATGAAGCCTTGAAACGAGAAACAAGGAACAATTAGCCCGCGCCGCTCCCTGGTCCAAACTAGACCACTCTTTTGTATCCCTCCATTCCCACTCCGGTCATATAGCTGTCTAGATAAGTCTTAAACGTTCCCAGTGTGTCCGCCTCCACCACCTTGCCCGGCAACACATTCCAGGCCCCCACGACCCTCTGTGTGAAATATGTCCTTCTGATATCTGTGTTAAACCTCCCCCCCTTCAAAGAACAAAGAACAAAGAACAGTACAGCACAGGAAACAGGCCTTCGGCCCTCCAAGCCTGTGCCGCTCCTTGGTCCAACTAGACCAATCGTTTGTATCCCTCCATTCCCAGGCTGCTCATGTGACTATCCAGGTAAGTCTTAAACGATGTCAGCGTGCCTGCCTCCACCACCCTACTTGGCAGCGCATTCCAGGCCCCCACCACCCTCTGTGTAAAAAACGTCCCTCTGATGTCTGAGTTATACTTCGCCCCTCTCAGCTTGAGCCCGTGACCCCTCGTGATCGTCACCTCCGACCTGGGAAAAAGCTTCCCACTGTTCACCCTATCTATACCCTTCATAATCTTGTATACCTCTATTAGATCTCCCCTCATTCTCCGTCTTTCCAAGGAGAACAACCCCAGTCTACCCAATCTCTCCTCATAGCTAAGACCCTCCATACCAGGCAACATCCTGGTAAACCTTCTCTGCACTCTCTCCAATGCCTCCACGTCCTTCTGGTAGTGCGGCGACCAGAACTGGACGCAGTACTCCAAATGCGGCCTAACCAGCGTTCTATACAGCTGCATCATCAGACTCCAGCTTTTATACTCTATACCCCGTCCTATAAAGGCAAGCATACCATATGCCTTCTTCACCACCTTCTCCACCTGTGTTGCCACCTTCAAGGATTTGTGGACTTGCACACCTAGGTCCCTCTGTGTTTCTATACTCCTGATGACTCTGCCATTTATTGCATAACTCCTCCCTACATTATTTCTTCCAAAATGCATCACTTCGCATTTATCCGGATTAAATTCCATCTGCCACCTCTCCGCCCAATTTTCCAGCCTATCTATATCCTGCTGTATTGCCCGACAATGCTCTTCACTATCCGCAATTCCAGCCATCTTTGTGTCATCCGCAAACTTGCTGATTACACCAGTTACACCTTCTTCCAAATCATTTATATATATCACAAATAGCAGAGGTCCCAGTACAGAGCCCTGCGGAACACCACTGGTCACAGACCTCCAGCCGGAAAAAGACCCTTCGACCACTACCCTCTGTCTCCTATGGCCAAGCCAGTTCTCCACCCATTGAGCCACTTCTCCTTGTATCCCATGAGCCTTAACCTTCTTAACCAACCTGCCATGTGGGACTTTGTCAAATGCCTTACTGAAATCCATATAGACGACATCCACGGCCCTTCCTTCATCAACCGTTTTTGTCACTTCCTCAAAAAACTCCACCAAATTTGTAAGGCACGACCTCCCTCTTACAAAACCATGCTGTCTGTCACTAATGAGATTGTTCCGTTCTAAATGCACATACATCCTGTCTCTAAGAATCCTCTCCAACAACTTCCCTACCACGGACGTCAAGCTCACCGGCCTATAATTTCCTGGGTTATCCCTGCTACCCTTCTTAAACAACGGGACCACATTCGCTATCCTCCAATCCTCAGGGACCTCACCCGTGTCCAAAGAAGCGACAAAGATTTCCGTCAGAGGCCCAGCAATTTCCTCTCTCGTCTCCCTGAGCAGTCGAGGATAGATGCCATCAGGCCCTGGGGCTTTGTCAGTTTTAATGTTCCCTAAAAAACCTAACACTTCCTCTCTCGTAATGGAGATTTTCTCTAACGGGTCAACACCTCCCTCCGAGACACTCCCGGTTAACACGCCCCTCTCCTTCGTGAATACCGATGCAAAGTATTCATTTAGGATCTCCCCTATTCCCTTGGGTTCTAAGCATAATTCCCCTCCTTTGTCCCTGAGAGGTCCGATTTTCTCCCTGACAACTCTTTTGTTCCTAACGTATGAATAGAATGCCTTAGGATTCTCCTTAATCCTGCCTGCCAAGAACATTTCATGACCTCTTTTTGCCCTTCTAACTCCCCGTTTGAGATCTTTCCTACTCTCTCTGTATTCCTCCAGAGCTCCATCTGTTTTCAGTTGCCTGGACTTAACGTACGCCTCCCTTTTCATTTTAATCAGATCCTCAATTTCCCTGGTTATCCACGGCTCTCGAATCCTACCTTTCCTATCTTTCCTTTTTACAGGCACATGCCTATCCTGCAGCCTTATCAATAGTTCCTTAAAAGACTCCCACATGCCAGACGCGGACTTACCCTCGAACATCCTCTCCCAATCAACATCCACCAATTCCTGCCTAATCCGGCTATAGTCAGCCTTCCCCCAATTTAGCACCCTGCCCGTAGGACAGCACTCATCCTTGTCCATTACTATCCTAAAGTTAACAGAGTTGTGGTCACTATTTGCCACATGTTCCCTACCGAAACTTTGACGACCTGACCGGGCTCATTTCCCAGAACTAGGTCCAGTATAGCCCCCTCTCTAGTCGGGCTATCTACATACTGTTCCAAAGAACCTTCCAGTACGCATTTTACAAATTCCTCCCCGTCCGGTCCCCCAGCTCTAAGCACTTTCCAGTCTGTGCCAGGGAAATTAAAGTCCCCCACTACAACAACCCTATGTTTTCTGCACCTATCCAGAATCTCCTGACATATCCTTTCCTCCACTTCCCGTGGGCTGTTGGGTGGTCTGTAGTACACCTCCAGCATAGTGACTGCACCCTTCCTGTTTCTGAGTTCCACCCACAGCGACTCAGTACATGACCCCTCTAAGTTGTCTACCCTCTGCACCGCGGTAATATGCTCATAAGATGCATATAATGGTGAAAGATGCTATAATTATTACCGCTTGCTGTTGGCAGTGGAGGTGGAGATGGAGATGCCCCCGCATCTTGCGGTTATGCCAGTTACGGCTACTGGGGATATTTGTGGAGCCTCCCTGCACTCCGCATTGAACCATGGTTGACACAGCCACAAGTAGCACCAGGCAACCAAGGTGAGGTGTGTCAACCTGGTGAAGCTACAACACGTGCAGTGAAAGCAGCATACGATTGACAGAGCTAAGCAATCCCACAACCGACGTATCAGGTCAAAGTTTTAAGACAGTCCTGCCACACCATGAATGGTGGTGGATAATTAAACAACTAATGGGAGGGGAGGCTCCCCAAGAATCCCCATCCTCAATGATGAGGGAACCTTGCACATCAGTGCAACAGACCAAACCAAAGTCCTTGCAACCATCTTCAGCCAGAAGGGCCGAGTGAATGATCCATCTCGGCCAAGCGAGATCCCCAGAATCACAGCTGCCAGTCTTCAGCTAATTCAAATCACTCTATGTGACATTAAGAAGCAGCTGAAAGCACTGAATACTGCAAAGACAATTGAGCTTGAATACTGAAAACTTGTGCTCCAGAACTGGCCACAACCCAAGCAAAGCTGTTCCAGTGCAGCTACAACTCTGGCATCTAGCTGGCAATGCGGAAAACTACCCAGATAAGTCCCGCCCACAAAATGCAGCACAAATTCAACTTGGCCAATTACCACCCCATCAGTCTACTCTTGGCCATTAGTAAAGTGATGGAAGGATTTATCAACAGTGCTAACAAGTGGCACTTGCTCAACAATATCGTGCACACTTATGCTCAGTTTGAGCTCTGCCAGGGCCACTCAGCTCCTGATCTCATTACAAAAACAGGCAAAAGAGCTGAACTCCAGAGGTGGGACAAGACTTTTGAATGGACCTACCTCGCATTAAGTTCATCTTTCTCTACACCCTAGCTATGACTGTAACACTACATTCTGCACTCTCTCCTTTCCTTCCCTATGTACAGCATGCTTTGTCTGCAATGCGCAAGAAACAATATTTTTCACTATGTACTAACACACGTGACAATAATAAATCAAATCAAATCAGAGTGACTTGATATCAAGGCAGCATTTGACTGAGTGATTCAGAAAGGAACTCTAGCAAAACCTCTGGTCACCTCACTATAAGAAGGATGTGGAAGCGCTGGAAAGAGTGCAAAGGAGATTTACCAGGATGCTGCCTGGTTTGGAGGGTAGGTCTTATGAGGAAAGGTTGAGGGAGCTAGGGCTGTTCTCTCTGGAGCGGAGGAGGCTGAGGGGAGACTTAATAGAGGTTTATAAAATGATGAAGGGGATAGATAGAGTGAATGTTGAAAGACTATTTCCTCGATGGAGCTATTACAAGGGGGCATAACTATAGGGTTCGTGGTGGGAGATACAGGAAGGATATCAGAGGTAGGTTCTTTACGCAGAGAGTGGTTGGGGTGTGGAATGGACTGCCTGCAGTGATAGTGGAGTCAGACACTTTAGGAACATTTAAGCGGTTATTGGATAGGCACATGGAGCACACCAGGATGATAGGGAGTGGGATAGCTTGATCTTGGTTTCAGATAAAGCTCGGCACAACATCGTGGGCCGAAGGGCCTGTTCTGTGCTGTACTGTTCTATGTTCTACGTTCTAAAACCAAAGTGAATGGGAATCAGAGGAAAATTATCACTGGTTGGAGTCATATCTGGCACAAAGGAAGATAGTTGTGGTTGTTGGAGGTCAACCATGTCAGTCCTGAGACATCACTGCAGGAGTTTCTCAGGGATAGTGTCACAACCATCTTCAGCAGCTTCATCAATGACATTCGCTCCATCATAAGACCAGAAGTGGAATGTTCGCTGATGATCGCACGTTCAGCATAATTTGTAACCCTCAGATACTGAAGAAATCTGTGTCCATAAAGCAAAACCTGGACAACATTCAGGCTTGGACTGATAAGTAGCAAGTAACACAAGTGCCAGGCAATGACCATCTCCAACAACAGAGAAATTATCCATCTCCCTTGACATTCAAAGGCATTAGCATCACTGAATCCCCCTCCAACAACATTCTGGGGGTTACCATTGATCAGAAACTGAACTGGACTAGCCATATTGGTCAGAACATTGAACAGTAAGAAGTCTCACAACATCAGGTTAAAGTCCAACAGGTTTATTTGGTAGCACAAGCCACAAGCTTTCGGAGCGCTGCCCCTTCATCAGGCGAGTGGAAGTTGTGTTCACAAATAGGGAATATGTAGATACAAACTCAATTTACAAGATAATGGTTGGAATGCGAGTCTTTACATATAGTCAAGTCTTAAAGGTACAGACCTTTAAGTACCTTTAAGACTTGATTACCTGTAAAGACTCGCATTCAAACCATTATCTTGTAAATTGAGTTTATATCTATATATACCCTGTTTGTGAACACAACTCCCACTCACCTGATGAAGGGGCAGTGCTCCGAAGGCTTGTGCTACCAAATAAACTTGTTGGACTTTAACCTGGTGTTGTGAGGCTTCTTACTGCGCTTACCCCAGTCCAACGCCAGCATCTCCACATCAGAACATTGAATACAGGAGTTGGGACGTCTTGTTGAAGTTGTACAAGACATTGATAAGGCCACACTTGGAATACAGTGTACAGTCCTGGTCACCCTATTATAGAAAGGAAATTATTAAACTAGAAAGAGTGCAGAAGAGATTTAGTAGGATGCTACCGGGACGATGGTTTAAGTTATAAGGAGAGGCTGGATAAACTGGGACTTTTTTCCCTGGAGCATAGACGACCGAGGGGTGATTTTGTAGAGGTCTACAAAATAATGAGGAGCATAGATCAGTTAGATAGTCAATATCTTTTCCCAGAGGTAGGGAAGTCTAAAACTAGAGGGCATAGGTTTAAGGTGAGAGGGGAGAAATACAAAAGTGTCCAGAGGGGCAATTGTTTCACAAAGAGGGTAGTGAGTGTCTGGAACAAGCTGCCAGAGGTAATAGTAGAGGTGGGTACAATTTTGTCTTTTAAAAAGCATTTAGACAGTTACATGGGTAAGATGGGTATTGAGGGATATGGGCCAAATGCGGGCAATTGGGATTAGTTCAGGGGTTTAAAAAAAAGGGCGGCATGGACAAATTGGGCCAAAGGCCCTTTTTCCGAGCTGTAAACTTCTATGACTCTATTAATACAATGGCTACAAGAGCAGGTCAGAGGTTAGGAATCCTGTGGCAAGTAAACCGCCTCCTGACCTCAAAGCCTGTCCACAATCTACAAAGTAAGTCAGGAATATGATAAAATACTTTCCACTTGACTGGATGAGTGCTACTCCATCAACATTGAAGAGGGTCGACACCATCCTGGATAAAGCAGCCCACTTGATTGGCACCCTAGCCACATTCATTCCCTCCACTACTGATGCATTGTGGCAGCAGTGTGCAGCATCTGAAAGATGCACTTCAGAAACTCAGCACTTTACCCCCGAGAAGGACAAGGGCAGTAGATGCATGGAAACACCACCATGTGCAAGTTCCTCTCCAAGCCGGGCAGCACGGTGGCTAGCACTGCTTGCTCACAGTGCCAGGGACCCGGGTTCAATTCCGGCCTCGGGTCCTTGTCTGTGTGTCTGTGTCTCCCAGTGTCTGCGCAGGTTTCCTCCGGGTGCTCTGGTTTCCTCCCACAGTCCAAAGATGTGTGGGTTAGGTTGATTGGCCATGCTAAATTGTGTCAGGGGGATTAGCAGGGTAAATATGTGGGGTTATGGGAATAGGGCCTGGGTGGGATTGTGATTGGTGCAGACTCGATGGGCCAAATGGCCCCCTTCTGCACTATAGGGATACTATGATTCCAAGCCAGACATCATCCTTCATTGTCACTGGATCAAAATCCTGGAACTCCCTTCCAAACAGCTGTGTGGGTGCACCTACATCACTGAGGCTGCAGCAGTTCAAGGCAGCAGCTCATCACGACCTTCACTTGGGCAATTAGGGACGTGCAATAAATGCTGGCCTTGCCAGCAATGCCCACATCCCATGAACAAACAAATAAAGAAAAGACCCTTCTTCCAGGCTCGGTGCCACATCCACCAAGGTCTGTATTCAGTCACCAGTCCTGTCCGTTTCTTCTGAGAGTGAATGACTATTAAACTGTGTAGGGTGGTTGTAAGGGATGACCAGGTCACAAATTTTGTTGGGAGACTCAGGTCAGACCACAATTGGTTGGATCTGCATTTTCAACAACAGTACCTGAAGTTCAGGAGTCAGAAGGTGCTTTTCATATGCCTAGTGGATTATGGGAGATATGACTAACCAGGTCATAGGATTAATGAACTGGTACCAGGTGGGCAGTCTCGAGAACAAGCAACTTGACAATATGCAACTTATCCAGAAATGATATGACAGGTTGTTCCAGGTGCTGGCTAAGATCCAGTGGGAAATGTAAAATAGCTCCTTTTGTGCAGAGTGGTAGATTTCAGGGTGACCTGTGCAACAGGGTATCCAAAACTGGACCCTAGCAATGCAAGAAGATATTCATCTGGTAATATGGCCTGTGTACAGAATATGTCTTTTGTTTTAGAATAGTTGAATTGTAACTGGAGAACTGCCCACATTCTTTGATATTTTGAATGATTCTCGGGAGTGATGATTTTGTGTTGATACACACAAACATACAGGAATATGGATTAATCCCTTTACCCAGAGGGTGGATAGACCGTGAAACTATCAATGAGCAGTTGAAGTGAATAGTGTAGCTGCATTTAAGAGAAAGCTAGATGAGTACATGATGGAGTAAAGAATAGAAGGACATGCAGATAGGGTTAGGATGGGAGGAGGGTCATGGATCATTAACATTAGCAAAGACCAGTTGGGAAGACTGGACTGTTTTTGTGATGCAAATCATATTTAACATTGAATCCCTCCCGTCTGTACTCAGGGAATCGATGGATTCACAGTGACATGTTGCCTGGAGATCTTATGGTCATTTTTGTAAAAAGGTTGGTTTAAAATATCTGCTAATACACCTCGAATCAGTTTTGCATTTTCTCTCCTCTGCGAGTGCTTCTGATTGTGCACAATGTAGGGTCTTAAAAAGCACTCACTCAAATGATGACGTTTTTGGAATTTGCACTGAGGTTTTTGGTTGGCCATTAATCACTCAACCACGCGTTCAAGTCACCAGCTGTACAGTAACGATGACATTCCGATTTACCTGTAACCACTCGCTCGTTCTGCACGTTATGTTCCACTTCAAACATTTCATCATAGCTTTTCTCTTCGCTTTCCCAGCTCTCGTGCATGTTTTCTGATTTCACCATCTCTTTCCTTTCAGCCTCCTGCGGCAAGGTTTCCGGACTGAGTTGCTCCCCGCTGTCTCTTTCTGGGGTTCCGTGCTTACTACCCATGCTCCTCCTCGTGGGTAGGTAGAGATCAGTTTCTGTCAAGCTACAATTATACATGCTGGTCTGTTGCAGCATCTCTCTTGTATCACTATTTCTGCTGTCGTCCCCAGTATCCTCTTTGAACACTTCTATGAATCCGTACGATTTTTCCTGTGATGAGTGGGTGCGTTCTGATGGAAGCATACTTGCACTCGAAATATCAGCGCTGGCAAGTGAGCTGTGAGAAGCCAGAGCAGATTTTGCTGCTGACTTGCGGGTAGTATGTAAACTATTTTCAGCGATGGAAGACTTTCCAAGATGTAGGTCACCAGCACAGGTTGTGGAGACTGTAGCAGTCTGGCTGACCATCGACTGCGCCAGAGACTGTGAGAAATGCCTCATCATTCCACTTCCATTTTGCACCTGGAATAGAAAGACAGATAAAAAAAAAGTTTTCATAAGAAGTGAAATAAAAGTACACGTTGCTGTGTGTGTCTCCAGATTACTGTGAAATATAAAAGATTGCAAGGTTTCCTTCCCAATCTTGTTTAATCTTTTGGAGACTCAAATGATAATTCACAGTTGCATGTGGCACACAATTCCTTTAGTAACTTATTGTTGAACTTGGAATGATAGAATGAATGCAGCACAGAGGGAGACTATTCGGCTTGTTGTGACTGCTGGTCCTCTGAAGGAGAAATTCACCCAATGCCAACCATCCCCTACCCTCTCCTCATAGCCCCGCATTTTCTTTTCAGATAATGATCCAATTCTGCTTTGAAAGCCTCAGTTGACCCTACCTCTGCCACGAGGTAGCCTCCACTGCTTCAATGGGCAGAGAATTCCAGAGATTCACTACCCTCTGAGAGAAGAAGTTCCTCCTCAACTCTGTCCTAAACTGACTTCCCCTTATTTTGAGGCTGTGTCCTCTAGTTCTTGTTTCCTTTCTAAGTGGAAAGAATCTCTCTGCCTCTACCCTGTCGAGCCCCTTCATTATCTTATATGTCTCTATAAGTTCTCCCCTCAGCCTTCTAAATTCCAACGAGTACAGGCCCAATCTACTCAATCTCTCCTCATAAGCTAACCCCCTCATCTCCGGTATCAACCTGGTGAACCTTCTCTGTACTCCCTCCAAGGCCAATACATCCTTCCGCAAATAAGGGGACCAAAATTGCACACAGTACTCCAGTTGCAGCCTCACCAGTACCATGTACAATTGCAGCAAGACCTCCCTGCTTTTATACTCCATCCCCTTCGCGATAAAGGCCAAGATTCCATTTGCCTTCTTGATCACCTGCTGCACTTGCAAACTGAGTTTTTGCGATTCATGCACAAGGACCCCCAGGTCCCTTTGCACAGTAGCATGTTGTAATTTTTCACCATTTAAATAATAGTCCATTTTACTATTATTCCTTCCAAAGTGGATAACCTCACACTTGTCAACATTATACTCCATCTGCCAGATACTCGCCCACTCACTTAGCCTATCCAAATCTCTCTGCAGACTTTCCGCATCCTCCACGCAATTCGCTTTCCCACTCATCTTTGTATCATCCTTCTCTTCTCTTCCATAGAGTCATAGAGGTTTACAGCATGGGAAACAGGCCCTTCGGCCCAACTTGTCCATGCCGCCTTTTTTTTAAACCCCTAAACTAATCACAATTGCCCACATTTGGCCCATATCCCTCTATACCCATCGTACCCATGTAACTATCGAAATGCTTTTTAAAAGATAAAATTGTACCCGCCTCTACTACTACCTCTGGCAGCTTGTTCCAGACACTCACCATCCTCTGTGTGAAAAAATTGCCCCTCTGGACACTTTTGTATCTCTCCCCTCTCACCTTAAACCTATGCCCTCTAGTTTTAGACTCCCCTACCTTTGGGAAAATATATTGACTATCTACCTTGTCTATGCCCCTCATTATTTTATAGACCTCTATAAGGTCACCCCTCAGCCTCCTACGCTCCAGAGAAAAAAGTCCCAGTCTATTGAGCCTCTCCTTATAACTCAATCCATCAAGTCCCGGTAGCATCCGAGTAAATATTTTCTGCACTCTTTCTAGTTTAATAATATCCTTTCTATAATAGGGTGACCAGAATTGCACACAGTATTGCAAGTGTGGCCTTACCAATGTTTCGTACAACTTCAACAAGACGTCCCAACTCCTGTATTCAATGTTCTGACCGATAAAACCAAGCATGCCGAATGCCTTCTTCACCACTCAGTCCACCTGTGACTCCACTTTCAAGGAGCTATGAACATGTACTCCTAGATCTCTTTGTTCTGTAACTCTCCCCAACGCCTTACCATTAACTGACTAAGTCCTGCCCTGGTTCAATCTACCAAAATGCATTACCTCGCATTTGTCTAAATTAAACTCCATCTGCCATTCATCAGCCGACTGGCCCAATTGATCAAGATCCCGCTGCAATTGGAGATAACCTTCCTCACTGTCCACCATGCCACCAATCTTGGTGTCATCTGCAAACTTACTAACCATGCCCCCTATATTCTCATCCAAATCATTAATATAAATGACAAATAACAGTGGGCCCACTGATCCCTGAGGCACACCACTGGTCCAGAGAGACAATTTTTTCACACAGAGGGTGGTGAGTGTCTGGAACAAGCTAGATAGAGATAGTAGTAGAGGTGGGTACAATTTTGTCTTTTAAAAAGCATTTAGATAGTTACATGGGTAAGATGGGTATAGAGGGATATGGGCCAAATGCGGGCAATTGGGACTAGCTTAGGGGTTTAAAAAGGGCAGCAAGGACAAGTTGGGCTTTAGGTCGTTTCCATGCTGTAAACCTCTATGACTCTCTAACTATGTTCTGCACCCTCCACTTCCCTTCTCCCCTATGTACTCTATGAATGCTGTGTTTTGTCTGTAGAGCATGCAAGGAACAATACTTTTCACTGTTTCCCAATACACGTGACAATAATAAATCAAATTAAATCAAATCAAGCACTTCATGGGAGTGTAAGTATGAAGTGGGCCTTGGAACCATGACCTTCTGACTCAGAGGCAGGAGTGTTATCATGGAGCCAAGACTGACACCTCTGATGTCTTTAATTTGCAATTCATGCAGAACTTTAGAAATCAGACACTTTGATTGTCCATGTCTACTTTCTGCTCACAGCGTGTGGTATTTCAGAAGGTGCAGGCAGTCTGATATTACTACCTGGGGGAACACTAGTAACGACAATTATGTACTTAACAAACCATGAAGAACATGGGTCACCAAGCCTCTGTAAGATCTTTTCTCCTTAGTTAAATTTGTCCCATAGAATATACCCAAACCACTAAATCTTCTCAATGAAGCTTTCAAAAATAAGATTATGAATTCTCTGTAACCTTTAGGAGTAATCCAACTAAGCTCTAGGACATTAATCCAATCTTACAATGCAGGAGTGTTTAACTGTGACCATTTGAATCAGGGTGTCTATAATTACTTGGATCTGATAAAAAGGTTTGTGTGTATACCTTACTGTCTGAAATAGCCTCAGATTTCACTGCAATGGGATAGAATTCTGGTCTTCGAGGTCAAAAGGATCAATGCAGCATCTTGTCCTTTGTTATAAAATTTCTGCGTGTTTTGAGAATTAACCCGTGTGTGGAGATATTTTAACCTTACAAAAGGCACAGTCCTATTCTACATGAAATCCAAATGCCATTATATAACGTAATAACTCACGTTCCAAGTATGGTTACACCACTGTAATCCTATACAACTGCTTCACATGAAGTTCCATTAACAGATTAACAGACAAATTTAATGCAATTGCAAAAGATCCAGTATCTTATCAAAAGAGCTAGACTTGGAGCTAAATAAATATATAGTCCCATTATATACTCAACGTTTTCCTCAGTGTTTGCTTGTAGCCCGATATCTTGCAATCATATTTAGCTTCCAGGCAGCTGGGCTCCAAATTGCAAATTGAAAGTATCCAATCGTGCAACTTAATATTTTCCCCCATCTTTGTTGCCAGTTACTGGGTTCATGAAGCATTTGAGAGTCAGGAGAGCTCAACCCCCTTCTTCGACATTTAAGGTGCCGTGACTGTTTTAAACACATCTAATTTTCACATTCTCAGCATGGACCTTTCAAAGGCAGCATTGTCAAATAAACTGCACCCACAGCTGCTTCCGAAACTATCTCCGCTCAGTTACCTTTCCCAGTGGAAGACGAATAAAATTCATCCTCTTCTCGAATAATAGTCAAACCTCTGACCTTCTGCAGGTAAGGTGGTCGATCAGCTTAAGAACACTAGATGTCACTGTAATTTGCAAACACGTACCTCTTCAACTTCACACAGTGTAATTGGTTGGGTCTGATATCGGGAATTTGACCGTCTTTGCTTGGTATCACTTCTACTCCTTGCTGCTTTCACTTTAGTCACAGGTTGCGAAAGGCGGTTGAACAGAGCCATCTTTTCAGCCAGGCTCAGTGTGGAGATGTCTGGCTCTTCAGGCTGGCCTTGTTCTGTCAATTCCTTGGCTTCACTTGCCTTCTGTTCTCCCGCAGTATACTGTGCAGATGCTTGTAGTCTAGGAAATGCATTGGTTTGATATTTAGGTCATCATTTTGCAGTACACTTACATAGTCCCTGTCCCAAAAATGTCTCTAAAATTAGAGCTTTACAGTTCATCACTTAAAATGTCGGCAGCTTCCTGTTATCCAGAAATCTCTTTTATTTAAAAAAGATACATCATTAAGGACACAGTAAATATTATACTTTATTCTAGATATATAGCTTCTCAAAAATAAATGCAAGTGTTAGTAGGTAACCTGAACAATCCAAATCATTAGAAAGTCCCCAGGCAAAAACAGACTGAAGTTGCTAAAGACTTTTACAAATTACCTTGACGGTAGTTGGAGTTCATTGCACTGACCACTTAGCACACAAATGCAGTTAATTAGCTGATTCTTTTTGTATAGATTTATAAGCTAAAGTTGTGCAGGTTTGGATTCTTGGCCTTTTGGCTAAGATCAAGCCCAAAATGGGGAGCAATGCCTCATCTTGTCAGCTTGGATCTTGTTTGTGGGGACCATGAATTGGATTCAATTGGAATTCGAATTTGGTTTTTGCAGCAAGGAATGGATTTGGGTTTGCCCGGTCCACTCTGAGCATTGGCTTTGTAACTTTAAGGATGGAGTAAAAAATTTTAAACAAAGGTTGTGCCGGTTTGGGTTTTCGTACCAACACCGACAGCCAAAGCGTGAAAGGATTAGATAGATGCTAATCAAACAGGGTTTAATGAAATACACTGCTAGCATGATCTTCCTGGCTCACCCTGTCCATCGACCGGTGTGGCGAGTTGGTAAGGTCACCCCCAGTATCTGGCTACAGAACGGGAGGGGAAGGATGGTGATGGGTTTGGTGGGGAGGTTGGGGGAGGCAGGGGTTGCCTGGGAGGTTGGCAAGATCTTGTAACCTCAGCACTATATTTGGTCTGCAGGTACTTACTGGAAGGCTGAAATTTTTTTATTTCATTCAAAGAGAACTTAGACCATAAGACATAGGAGCAGAATTAGGCGACTCGGCCCATTGAGTCTGCTCTGCCATTCAATCATGGCTGATATTTTTTTCATCCCCATTCTCCTGCCTTTTCTCCATAACCCCTGACCCCTTATTAATCAAGAACTTATCTATCTCTGTCTTAAAGGCACTCAATGACCTGGCCGCCACAGCCTTCTGCAGCAAAGAGTTCCACAGATTCACCATTCTCTGGCTGAAGAAATTCCTTCTCACCTTTGTTTTGAAGGATTGTCCCTTTAGCCTCTGGTTATAGTTTTTGCTACTAATGGAAACATCCTCTTCACGTCCACTCTGTCCAGGCCTCGCAGTATCCTGTAAGTTTCAATAAGGTCCCCCGCTATCCTTCTAAACTCCAATGAGTACAGACGCAGAGTCCTTAACCATTCCTCATACGACAAGCTCTTCATTCCAGGGATCATTCTTGTGAACCTCCTCTGAACCCTTTCCAAGGCAAGCATATGCTTCCTTAGATATGGGGCCCAAAACTGCTCACAATACTCCAAATGGGATATTCCTAACCAGAGCCTTATACAGCCTCAGAAGTACATTCCTACTCATGTATTCTAGCCCTCTCGACATGAATGCTAACATTGCATTTGCCTTCCTAACTGTCGACTGAACCTGCACGTTAACCTTAAGAGAATCTTGAACAAGGACTCCCAAGTCCCTTTGTGTTTCTGATTTCCTAAGCATTTTCCCATTTAGAAAATAGTCTATGCCTCCATTCCTCCTTCCAAAGTGCATAACCTCACACGTTTCTACATTGTATTCCATCTGCCACTTCTTTGCCCACTCTCCTAGCCTGTCAAAGTCCTTCTGCAGCCCCCCTGCTTCCTCAATACTACCTATCCCTCTACATATCTTTATATCATCTGCAAACTTAGCAACAGTGCCTTCAGTTCCTTCCTCCAAATCGTTAATATATATTGTGAAAAGTTGTGGTCCCAGCACCAACCCCTGAGGCACACCACTAGTCACTGGCTGTCATCCTGAAAAAGACACCCTTATCCCCACTCTCTGCCTTCTGCCAGTCAGCCAATCCTCTATCCATGCCAGAATCTTACCCTTAACACCATGGGCACTTAATTTATTTAACAGTCTCCTATGCGGCACCTTGTCAAAGATCTTTTGGAAATCTAAATAAATTAGGTCCACTGGTTCTCCTTTATCCAACTTCCTTGTTACCTCCTCAAAGAATTCTTAACAGATTTGTCGGATATGAACTCCCCTTGATGGAAGCCGTGCTGACTCGGTCCTATTTTATCATGCATTTCCAAGTACTCTGCGATCTCATCTTTAATAATGGACTCTAAAATCTTGCCAATGACCGAAGTCAAGCTAACCAGCCTATAATTTCCCGTCTGCTGCCTCCCTCGCTTCTTAAACAAGGGTGTTACATTCACTGCTTTCCAGTCCTCTGGTACCCTCCCTGCCTTCAGTGATTCCTGAAAGATCACCACCAATGCCTCCACAATTTCCTCAGCTATCTCTTTTAGAACCCTGGGGTGTAGTCTATCTGGTCCAAGCGATTTATCCACCTTCAGACCTTTCAGTTTCCCCAGAACCTTCTCCTTAGTGATGGCCACTACACTCACCTGTGACCTCTGACTCTCCGGGAGCTCTGGCATCCCATTGGTGTCTCCCACCGTGAAGACTGATGCAAAGTTACTATTCAGTGTCTCTGCCATTGCTTTGTTCCCTCTTATTACTTCTCCAGCCTCATTTTCCAGTGGTCCAATGGCTATTTTTGCCTCTCCCTCACCGTTTATTTATTGAAAAAACTCTTCCTTTCTTCTTTTATATTACTAGTTAGCTTACACTCATATTTAATCTTCTCCCCCTTTATTGCTTTTTTAGTTGTCCTCTGCTCGCTTTTAAAGGCTTCCCAATCCTCTGGCTCCCCACTAATCCTTGCCACTTTGTGTGCTTTTTCTTTTGCTTTTACGCTGTCCTTGACTTCCCTCGTCAGCCATGGATGCCTCGTCCTCCCCTTGGCATGTTTGCTCCTTCTTGGGATGAATTTCTGTTGTGCCTCCCGAATATCTCTCTTTCAGAGAGTTCCACTGTCTTCCCTGCTAGGCTCCCTTTCCAATCAACTCTGGCCAGCTCCTCCCTCATGTCTTTGTAACTTGGACAATGAGAAATTTTAACACTGAAATCCTTCAGTTAGCTAGTTGCAGGAATGGGATAGTAGCAAATTTTCATGATGGTCTTTATGGTAATATTTATTTAAAACATGATATATTTTTATGGTTACAGTTAATTGCTTGGAGCATTTGCGAGCAATCTGAAAACTGCTGAATAAACGTCCCTTAGCCTGGATTTTAAAAAAAGCAACTTAACATTGGCAGAATTATAAAGCTAGTAAAATGCAATGATACAATCTAATTAGTGGCCTTGTTTAAAACTTTGGTCTAATATGATACATTTAAGTATTGGTATATCAAATTCATAACCACAGTGTTTTTGGCTAAAGTACAAACATGCACCACGTCCCCACCACCACCACCCTGCCAGCTAAAATGTTCTTCTGAAGTCATAAGTTAACTACACCCACTCGAGCAGGGGGAAGGTTTTGAGCGTCTGCCAATGCCGCAGTAAGCAGGCTAACAGAAGACAATTGTGGCCCAGAGACAACTTCTTTCCTCGTGGGAAAACTCTGCACGAGATAGGGAACTTTTTAATGTTGACAGCCATGGCACATCTTACTAAGAAAATTCCAAGTTTACGTGAATAGTTAGCATGCCTCAGTGTAATTTAACTCCTGAAAACGAGGGATGGGCAATAAATACTGGCCCAGCCAACCAGCGACACCCAGATCCTGTAAAAAAAGCCTCGAGCAATATGAACATCAGATTGACAGGGGAGTATATAACTTTATCTTGTAAGATTATTAGAATCATTAGCATTAATTAAAGCTGGAATATTTTAATAGTCAAAAGAAAAACAGGTGGAATCTTTCTCAGTCCTCATGCTGCAAATAACCCAGCCCCACGTTAAATGTGCCACACATGGTGATTTCCCAATTTGAGGCCATGAGGTCCTTCCCTTTAGAGGAGAAGGCAATCACCTGCTAGTTTCTCATACCTACAGCAGATGATTCAAGAACACAATTAGAAAAGGCCAGAAAAGAACTTCGAGAGAGAATCTCAAAGAATGAACTAAAAAAGGGCAGTTGTATGGAGACTTCCCAAGTGTTCAATTTAAACCAGAAAATGCCACAGTCAAAACTTTTAATCTTCCCTTCTAAAATGTTATATTGTACACACATTGTACTTTGTTTTTAAATACAGTTTATAGAATCCCTACAGTGCAGCAAGAGGCCATTCGGCCCCGAGTCTACATCGACACACCGACAGAGCATCTTACCCAGGCTCTAACCCCGTAACTCTGTGTATACACCCCGCTAATCCCCCTAACCTACACATCTTGGGACACAAAGGGGAAATTTTAGCACGGCCAATCCACTGAACCTGCACATCTTTGGGACTGTGGGAAGAAACTGGAGCACCCTGAGGAAACCCACGTAGACATGGGGAGAACGTGCAGACTCTCCACAGTCACCCGAGGGCAGAATTGAACCCGGGTCCCTGGCGCTGTGAGGCAGCAGTGCTAACCACTGTCCCAAGATGCGTAGGTTAGGGGGATTAGCGGGGTGTATACACAGTTACGGGGTTAGAGCCTGGGTAAGATGCTCTGTTGGTGTGTCAATGTAGACTCTGGGCCGAATGGCCTCTTTGCTGCACTGTAGGGATTCTATGAACTCTGTATTTAAAAAGAAAGTACAATGCGTGTATAGCATTTTAGAAGGGAAGATTAAAAGTTCTGACTGTGGCCTTTTCTGGTTTAAATTGAACACTTGGGAAGTCTCCATACAATGTTCTTTGAGATTCTCTCCAGAAGTTCTTCTCTGGCCTTTGAAGAAAGTAACTAATCACCAACTGAAAACGTGGATGCAATTAAAATTCAATATTAAATACTGTGCTGGTATTTTAAACTGGATTCAGATAAAGTGAAATACAAGGCACACTTGTACACTTAATGCTCTGGATGGCAGAGAGGGAGTGACTCAGCTGGAATACATCGACTTTCAAGTATATGGTGAGTTGAGGACTAGTCTATCCTCAAGATTAATAAATACTCTGTAGCATTCTTCATCACACAAAATGAGATGAAAATCTAAGCCCAATAGGTTTGTGAAACCTAGAACCATATTTCCGAAATTCTATCGTATTCAGTATTGGAAAGTTGCAAAACTACATCGACAAACTGCAACTTATTTCCCAAACCAGCAGATGGTGCTGTTGAGTTTCTTTAGCCACAGACGATATTTTGCAGTTTGGTCATTAGTTATTTCATAATTCGGGCTCTATCTTCCACCTCATCATACTGTCTCATTACTTTATTGAGATGGGGCTTGAATATTGAATTTGAGGCTGCCCTGAATAATTTAGTTTTAGGGGTCTGTTGCACAGACAATCCAGGTACAAAAAGAACCTGTCTTCCCAATTTTCCTGTGTCCATGCTAGACTGATTACAAATTGCCTCCCATTTGTCATTCAACACTAACTTTTAGTCAGCAATAAAGGAACTAAATCACCTTTTGCAAAGTTGCTGCTGACGGAATACAATGTTCCACCTGGTCACGTAAATGAACAAAATCTAGTAATAAACTAAGGACTTGGCTGTGTGGATAGAGGAGAAATATCACAATAAAACACCAGCTTAAAAATTAGCCCAATATGTATGGGATTCTACTATGGTACCTGTGGGACATTTAAAGTGACAGTCCGAGGAGACTTCAAAAAGCCATAACGTTCAAAACAATTAAAGACCAGATGGAGACCATCTAGATGGAGGATGTTGCCTTGGACGGAGCATTTGAGCTGGATAGGCTTGGATTGTTTTCTTTAGAGCAGAGAAGGCTGAGTGGGGTCATGACTGAGGTGTATAAGATTATGAGGGGTATGGACAGGGTGGATAGGCAGCAGCTGTTCCCCTCGGTTGAAGAGTCAATCACGAGGGAGCATAGTTTTAGGGCAAGGGCAAAGACTCAGAGGGGATTTATGAATTTCTTTTTCGCTCAGAAGGTGGTGGGAATCTGGAATGCACTGCCTGGGAAAGTATTAGAGGCCGGAGACCTTACAACTTTTGAAAGGTATTTGGATGAGCACCTGAAAGATCATAACATTCAAGGATATGGGACAAGTGCTGGAAAATGGAATTAGCGCGACTTTAGTGGTAGTTATTATCAATGCAGAGTTGATGGGCCGAAGGGCCTTTTCTGTGCTGTATGACTCTATGACTACACAGTGTGGAATACGCACTACATTTCATAACTGAACAAACTTGCTGACTGGCAGTGAAGGGCAATAAAACATACTGCATATCCCATTCATCTTTATTGAGAATTTTAATTTTAAAGAAAAACTGTAGACAATGAATCGGCACCTTAAACAATCATTTTGAACACACAGCCCGTGAGCTGGCCCTCACTGCTTTTCCCCAAATTACCATCCTGTAAATATCTAAACCAGATGGCTAAAATTAAACCAGACAAGTATTAGGATCCAACAACCGATTTCACTAATGAATTATTTGCCCTAACTTTATTGTATGAAAACCCAAAATCTAAAATATTTACTATCGACTTATAAAGTTGACTTCACTTAAACGCCATTGAAACCATCTGCTGAGCTCAAGACAACTTCCAATTATATAGTGCCCCACATGGCAAAACATCCCATGCTGCTTCATGTGAGCATGAGAGAAAATTTGACACCTCGATGAAGGACAGATACCCAAAAGCTTGGTCATAGGTTTTAAGGAACAGCTTAAAAGAAAGAAAGCATGGTAGAAAGGTGAAGAGGTTTATGGAGCGAATTTCAGAGCTTAGGGCTGAGATAGCTGTGGTAAAATATATTCTAGGGTTGAAACATAGGAATGTATTCTGCACAGCAGACTTCACACAATTCTATCAACGAACAAACACCTTTGAACTGCCCAAAGCGCTCAAATTTGTGCTTCATGTATTTCAATGCATTTGGATGTAGATTAAAAAAATTACCTTCTGCTAACACTTGGATCAAGATTCAATTATCCCACGTGAAACTAGATGCTGGTTAATTAGTTCTGCCTTCTCCTCCTCCTGTCATTCCCTTCCTCGTCTCCTGAATGGCACAGCTCTATGCACAATGACCAACCCTCTTGTGCAAGTCAAGATGCTCAGCAGTCAGTAAGGCTGTTTGATAGTGGAAGGTTTCACAACTAAGCCAATTCTTCCCATTACCAACCTGTTTCCAGCAGGGATCGCTGGACAGTTTTAAGGTCTTTTATGATCTCTCCCATTCATTCCTCCCATCACCCCCCTCCCCTCTCGGGTGCTGATGGTAATCTTCAACTGTTACCTTGGTTACAAACACTTACCTCAAAACAGTTCATGAATTGCATCTGCTGTTTTTTGGCTTAATTATTATTCTGGGTCATGTCTACATTTACTGGGCCATTGAGAAAAAACTTAAGTTTTGGTAAATTTTTTAACTTTATCAAACGTTATGTTTTCTACAAAAACAAAGAAGTAAGAGTGGACCATATGGCCATTGAACCTGCTCTTCCATTCAATAAGGTCATGGCTGAATTGGGCTTCAACTCCATTTTCCCTCCTGCTCTACATGCTCTTCAATTCCATGAGAAACCAAAAATCTGTCTATCTCAGCCTTAAATGTATTCAATGATGGTGTGTCTACAACCCCCTGGGATAGAGAGTTCCAAAGATTCACAACCCTGTGAGTAAAAGAATTTCTCCTTATCCTTCGTCCTAAATGACCATCCCCTCATCCCGAGACTCTGCCCCCATGTTTTAGATTCCCCAACCAGCGGAAACAGTCTCTCAGCATATGCCCTATCAAGCCCCTTCAGGATTTTGTAGGTTTGAATAGAAGCCCAACTTACTCAGCCTCCCATCATTGGAGACGCCCTCATCCCAGAGACCAATTTAGTGAACCTTCATTTAACCCCTTCCAAGTCAAGCATGTCCTTTCTTAAATGTGGAGACCAAAACTGCACACAATATTCTCTGTGATGTGGACTCACCAAAACCCTGCACAATTGCAGCAAGATTTATTTACTCTTGTACTCCAATCCCCTTACAATAAAGGCTAACATGCCATTTCCCTTCCTAATTGCTTGCTGTACCTGCATGCTAACTTTCTGCGTTCCTTGTACAAGCACACCCAAGCTTTTTTGGACATCATAACTTACAAGTTTCATGTGAGTTAATTGCAAGATACTATGGATTATTAATTTATCACGCGAGAAACAAATTTTGATAACGGTAACCTAATTAGGGAAATTAGCAAATTTATGACAATAATGAATGAGTATGTACAAGGAACATAATGTGTTCACTATGTGGTTTTTCTACAAGACGATAAGATCACTGGCTTACACCAATGATTCCCATCATCACAGGAAGAATAGTTCTCATTAGTGCTATCAGGAGACTATTGGCAGGTATAGTTAGACAGCTCCTCTCGTGGTGACACAGACAAGTGGGGTTAGAAAAGAGAAGAGAAAAATAGCAACAAATAGTTGCCTCAGAAAATGTGTCGGAGAAACCTTGATGCTCAGCTCAATAGTAGCACTGGCAAAGGTCAGGAAGAAGTGAACCTCTGCAATGACTAAAGCAGAGTGAAGCTTCGGGTGAATCAGAAAGGAATAAGAATTTTTTTTTGGGAAGCAAAAAAGAAAAATTACAAGTTCTTCATGTTGAGATTTTGAATTTCTAACCTATTCACCCAAATCCTTCCATGCAGAAGATCAGCCATGATCACAATGAATGGCGAAGCAAGGCCAGGGGCTGTGTGGTCTGCTCCTGGTCCTATTTCTTATACTCTTATGTTAAATTTCAGATATACAAATCACAACATTTACATTGATGCACTACCTGCATAAAAACATCTGTTAAGTTAATTTCTATTTAAATACATTTTTAGTTCATGCAGCTCAGTCGAAGAAACTTTGACAAGAGTTTTTTTTTTACAGTGGCTTGCATCATAATTATTAAGTTAGCTCAAAAGGTGCAAGATTAACTCAAAAGGTGCAAGGTTAACTTTGAAAAGAGCACAAGATAATGCTTTTCGAGCCTATATTTCAAATGGCACAGCCATCCACTTAGCTGGACATGCAAATTGCAAAGTACCTGATTGGTTTTGAATTGGAGTTTACTAGAGTGGGGCTAGAAGTTCTTGCCATGACTGCGTTGACAGTCACCGTATGAGAGACAGGGGTGGGTTCACTAGAAACAGGGAAAAAATATCAAGGCATGTAGGAGAGAAAAGAATTAAGCAAAGAAGCAAATTTACAAGGATATAAGCAGAAAGGCAAAATAGAAAATGAAAGCGATTACTCATCCCAGTTGTAACAGACCTTACCCTGAGCTAGGCTTTCCAAATAACATGATGATCATCTCCACACACATGATAAATCCCGTAAGTGAATACCACGGGGATGGAAAAGGGGAACGCGGGAAAAGCTGGAGCGCTACTTGGGTACTTTTACTTTCAAGAGTAATGCACACTTAATCTGTCTTTCAGAGTACACAGTGGCAAATATCGCTCAGACAGTTAAATCCTGGAATAACCCTTTTGGGAAGGTGCACTCAGAACACAATTGACCAAAAATGCATTAAACCAAATGTGATCCTTACTCGACAATGAACTCCATTCACACTTGGGTCAATACTGACTGTACAAACTTCAATACCAGCTACACTTTCAGTACAATTCAAGGAGCCTCAATGCATATTGAGCTAATCCTTAAAGGACAGATTCCTATTAAAAGAACGTTCAGCTATCTCTGTCAGGAGTATTGCACTGAATACAAAACAGATCCTCAAGTGGAAGGAACTTCAAGTCTGAAACCCCAGTGTAATATTTTATCTGTATCCATTATCGTAATAAATCACTGACATTATTGTTGTGACGACTGCTTGGTGTTCAGTTATCTTGTAGAACAATAGGGAATGTGAACTACCCTGATGCTGACATTCATGGTTATGGTGAGATGAGTAGTTGTGAGCAGCAATGTTTGTAGATGGGTTGGGGAGGAGAACCTGAATTTTAATGGGCTGAGATTTCTGGAAAGTGCTGTTCCTCTGAAAATGTGTCCAATGGTAATAGAACGTAGCTTTTTAGGAGCATTAATCATTGAACCTGTTTTACGTTTCTCACCAGGTTGGTACCAGGGATGGGGGGGGGGTTACAGTTATGAAGAGAAATTTAAGAAGGTTGGGTTTTTTACTGGAGCAGAGAAGATCTCAGTAGAGAACTTCAAGATTAGTATAAACTGTGATAATGGTTTGCCACTGTTTAGAATCAAGGAATCCCTACAGTGTAGAAGGAGGCCATTCGGCCCATTGAGTCTGCACCAACAACAATCCCATCTAGGCCCTATCCCAGTAACCCCACATATTAACCCAGTTAATTCCTCTAACCCACACATCCTGGGACACTAAGGGGCAATTTAGCATGGCGAATGCACCTAACCCGCACATCTTTGGACTGTTCAGCAAGTTGGTCACAGAAAAACGTAAATTTAAGAATTACAGAATTGTTACAGGACAGGAGCTGGTCATTCAGCCCATCGTATCTGCACTGGCTCTCTGAATAAGTAACTTACTCCGTGCCATGTCCTTGCCTTCTCCCTGCAATCCTGCACAGTCTTCCTTTTCAGATAACAGTCCGATTCCCTTCTGAATGATTGAACCTGCCTCAACCAGACTCTGAGACAGCACCTTCCAGACCTGAACCACTCGCCGCTTCGAAATGTTTCTCCTTGTATTGCTTGCGCTTCTTTAATCAATTACTTTAAATCCATGCCCTCTTGCTCACAATCCTTACATGAGTGGGAACAGTTTCTCCCTATCTGCTCAAAAACCTTCATGATTTTGAATACCTCCGTCAAATCAGCTTTTCTCCAAAGAAAAAAGTCCCTCATCCTTGAAACCAGTACTTGGAATATTTTCTGCCAAGCCTTCACATCCTTCCTAAAGTGCACCACCCAGAACTGGACACAATACTCCAGCTGGGGCCAAACTAGTGCGCAACATACCAAAAACAGAAAATGCTGGAAAACCTCAGCAGGACTGACAATGCCTGTGGAGAGAGAATAGAGCCAACGTTTCGAGTCCGGATGACCCTTTGTCAGAGTTGTATTCAACATAACCTCCTTGTTCTTGTACTCTATGCACCTTCTAATAACGATGATGGCAAATGAAATTAGGGAAAAAACTAGTTAGAAAATGTGGTTAAAAGTGGAATTGTCCATCACACTTAAAGTTAATAGTTTGAAGAACAACAGGTGAATGCTTAAAAAAGAGCAATAATGCAGGTTAAAGAAAAAGTGGGGGAGTGGTATGTGACCAGGTGTTCATGTGGGGAAATACACTGTTGCAGAATTGGCAGGCCGAATGGTCTGTTTCTGTGCTGTTACACTCTACGGTTTCTTGGTAATCTTCCCACTTGTCTATCTGGAACCACCCTGTCGCATTTGGACACCAATGTGCCGAATTATCTCAAACAAGAGAGAATATAACCATCTTTCCTTGATATTCAATGGCATTACCATCACCGAATCTCCCACTATTGACTTCCTTGGGGGTTACCACTGACCAGAAACTGAGCCGGACCAGCCACATAAATACTGTGGCCACAAGAGCAGATCAGAGACAGAGTTCTGGAGTGAGTAACTCATCTCATGTCTCCCCAAAGCTTGTCCCCAAGGCACATTGCAAAAGCAGTATAAAAGGCATAAAAGGCTGTGTGTCTGACTGCTTGTAGAAGATCCCGTTGTAAATTCACGCAGGCATAAAACATGTTTTTTGGGCCTCCTGCTGAAGTTTTCCCCTGTCTATGCACCATTGAACCAAGTGGCGGGGGCTTGGGAGGAAAGCAATACAGTATGCTGTATGATACAGTAAGCAATGCAGACTAAATACACAGACAATGGTTAGAGCATCCACTTTATCAACTTTTAAGATAAATTACTTTTCTGTAATCGGTCAATGAGCTGCCCTTTCTTTTGGTCGTGCCCTTAACCATTGCCATGCCAGACAACAGGTGTGTAAAATAAGTCCCATTGTTCCTGGACAGTCCCGGGTTGCTCCACAACTGTCTGAATCCCAACTTTTAGCTCTTCACCAGAACAGGGAGGGGAAAAAAAATTCCATAGAGGTAGGTAACAAAACGAATTAAACGTTTGTATCTTTTCAAATTTACCTGGCTGCAATAACTACTTCTTCAGTTGTAATAGGTTGGGTACGGGAACGATCTTGCATACGCCGCAATCTCCGTTCCACCGCTGAATTTCTTGACCGAGGTTTCGCAGCCAGAGATGCGTCCAATGCCTTTGTTGCTTTTTCCATCTCCTAACACCAAAAATCATAAAATGAAATTGCATTTTATACTTTACCAGCACTTCTGAGAGAAAGCCAAGCTGTGCTAAAACTTGAGTTAAAAACAAGTGAGTAAGACACTTGAAGGGAGGTAAGAAATACAAAAAACACATTTGCATTACATCACAAATCAGACATAAAACCAGATGTTCCTGGAATCTCAAATGAGATCAGCTGCATTTCTTCACAGCATTATTTATTACCAGTAAAAAAAAATTACATACACGAAAAAGCGACCTCTTTGCAGACACACTCATTTTTGCTCGTTCATCCAACTTCTCTTCGTCAACTGCAAGTGAAAAGTAACAGCTAGTCATGGTTGGAATGAGATTAAGAAATATGAATCTTAAAAGTTGTTCAGTGCAGTGGAAGAAGAGGAGAGGAAATAACTCCAATCCATTCCCACAGACATGCAAGTACAACCACCACCAAATGTGCACAGCAAAATGAAAATTATGGCCTTGATTTTAGTATAGAGGCAAATTCAACAAAGAGGGACTGTTGTGCTTCTGGGAAAATGGGAAGAATGGGTTTTCTAAACATCCAGCAGATTTTAATTGCTGGGCTCCTTTTCCGGCATGGACACAATGGGCCGAATGGCCTCCTTTTGTGTTGTAACCGTTCCATGATAATTCATTCAGATGGGTTCCAGGCAGCCTGATTGACAGGCGAGACTAGAGGCCTTTCGAGCAGGAAGCCTATTTCACAAGGTTACAGGTTGCAAGCACTGTAAGGTGGGGAGTGAGAAAGGGGGATCAGAGGGCAGGCGGTTAAGGAAGCAGACAGATGAGGGTTGGAGGGTGCCGGGGAGGGGGAGGAATATTGGGTAGTTTGTTGGACTGGGAGTATATGCTCCTACTTCTCCTGCAGGGCTGTAAAAGGTACTTGCTTTATGGATGTAGTCCTTCAGTGTGTAATCTCTGACAGAATCCCAGCCCACATGATTTTGCGAGTTAAGATTCAGACCTATGTTTATTAATATTACAGTCATAACATTGATAGAAAACTTTTGAGACTTAGCAAGAAATAGGAACAATTTCTAAATGGATCTTGTTTCTACTTCTTTATCATAATGATAATTTTTCTTGTGTTACTACAAACCATGAAAACATAATTCTCACTGTAGTGAAATGCTCTGCTTCAACAGTAACCTGTTTGGGGAATTTGGCAGTAAAATGTTCGAAAACGCTGATAAGCAAAGCAGTCTGAATGAAAATGGAAACTTAGATTCTCCCGTGCTCAGTGCTTTTGAGTTACAATCATCATTGGAATTATTGCAATTTGAAAATCAAGGCTCAGTCATACTAAGCAACATACGAATATCCTGACATGGTAATTTATACACCAGCAATTGGAGATGTGTAAATGCAATGTACAAGATACACACACCTGCGTTTTCCACATTCCAATTTATCCACACAATTTAGAATGCATCAAGTCTTGCTAGTCTCACATTCATTTACGATGCAAGTACAGGTATATGTTACAGATAAAAAGAAGAACCAAAACTTGCCTTCAGTCGATTCCAATTGTGCAATTGGCCCTGGCCTACAAGATAAAGATTAACAAATTATTTGGATGAAAACTGTGGGTTTGAATTTTGCTTTAATCACCCTCAAAATACATTAATGCAGAACAGCATGCCAGCAATTTCCAAAATGGAAATGGGTAATTTATGTTGGAATTGCCTTACCACATTGAATGAAAGTTAGGGTTGATCCCCATTACTCAACGTGGTATTTTAGATATTTAGAGGTTACTGTTCTGATGTGATGTGATGAATTAATTAAAGATTCATTGGTAAGTTCCTAATGTAGCATCTCAGTAGTTTGAATTTATTGCTGTTGCTGGATTTTTATGACATTTAGTCCAAATGCAATTTCAGGGAGATTATTTGATTGCTACAATACCTACACACTATTGACCAAAAAGAAAAGTTCAAGACTTTGCACTCAATTAAAGCAAATAGTTGTTTAACGTTCGGTTGAATACTTTACTATTTTCAATTCTGCAATCTTTCCACATTCAAAAGTGTACAAAAACGTAATTGAAAAGTAAAGGAGAAACCAAATGAAAATGTCCTCTTCTGGGACAATGATCAAGTAGCACGCAGTTTGTACACTCAACATTTCTGACCAATACTCTTCATCCTTGTATTTCCGATCAGTTATAGAATTGGGAAGTATAGAGTAGAAGTCACAGAGGTCACAGTTGCATGCTTGCTTGTCATCATCTCCACAAACAATAATAGCCTCATGGGCTTCTATTGGAAATTTGACTGGGGCTTTTAAAACTACATGATCAGAAATTAGCGGGCATAGCAAAAACATTCAATATAATTAATACACATATACCGGCCTACCTAGCTGTCTCTTGTCGCTCTGCTGTAGTTATAGGCTGTGTTCTAAACCTCTCAGAGGTCTTCCTATTCTCACCAAAGGAAATGTAACGCCGTGGCCTGCGATGGGCTTTCTCCATCTCAGCAGGGGCAGCCAAGTCAAGGCCTGATGTCACTAAGTCAACATTAGCTTCACTTTAAGCATAGAATAGAAAATGCACAGGAGAGAAAGAGCAAAAGAGAGCAAGCGAGGGAGAGGAACAAGAGAGAGAAAAAAAAGGAAAGTTATAAAAGAACCCCAGAGAAATAGCCCTTCAACAGTTTACGTCACACCACATGCTTATATCATGCATGGTAGTTAGCAAACTTAGCAACTACACAGCATCATAACTTGCACAGGCCAGCAACAAGCATATTGCAATGTTAACATTTCACATGACTACTTTTCACAAAGTAACGGCTGCAAGCGAAAGCTCAGGTGTGTCTTGCAAGTTCAATTTCTGAGCTGTTATCAGTGCAAATGCACAACAATCGAGCAAAACAAGTCAGCATTCAAAGTACCACCTACAGGTCCTGGTTTCGGCTGGCGTTGGCTGTCTCCATGTAGGCTCTTCGAAGTTTGGCAACAGATACCCTGGTGGCCACCGTACCAGCATCGCCACTAAGTAGATCTGTCGTGGTGCCCTGAAGTTCTTCACTGTTTGGGATGTCTACCTTCGGTGCCTCAAAGTTATCGAGTATTGAATATTTCAGTTTATATTTTTCAGGAGATGCTACTTTGATTTGGTCTTTTCCTGTTCCAGCATCTGCATAAGAATGCACCCCAGGCATTTTCTGGGTATACATGGCTCTCTCACCCCTGTGATTGGTATCCTTAGGTTTGTACCAGTCAATTATAGATGGTCCCAGAAAATGTGGTTTTTCATCTTCCTTATGCACAACTTTCATGTCGCAGACGGATTCTTCAGGATTCTTCTCTTGCTTGCGAACTTGAGAAGGTAGAACAGCTTTGCGGCTTTTCAACAAGTTTCTCGTGCTGCCAGGCTCATTCAGTTTTGACTCAGGGCTGTAAACACATCTTCCAAACTCTGTCTCATTTGTCTCTTCAACTCTGGCTGTTGAAAGGTTGGTACTGCCTGGTACACGATTACCAGCTGTGCTGTTTTTGTACTCTTTTGTCATTGTGTTGGCACTGTCTTCAGGATCAGTAGACTGAACAAAGACTGGTTGGTGAACTGCAATGGGCTCACTAACTGTATTAACAGTTGGAGATTCTGATGTGAGGGAGGTACAATGAACTGGCATTTGTTGCAGTCTTCTTTGAGTGATGTCTTTGACTATTTCAGGGCTGCTCTGAATTCCTTCATCTTTCAACATTCTTTCTCTAACTTTTACTCTTGAGAGAAAAGGAGGAAACCACTCATTTTTATCATCAAAAGAACAGTCACTTTTATTATCTGTTGTCACCCCACATGGTAGCAGGGCGCCAGCACGCCTTAAAAATAACCAGTGAAAAGACAAACTGAGCAATTTTTTTTAGTCAACAAAAGGGAGAAAGTAATTGTTCTGTCATGCATTAGTTGACGGAACAGGGGATACAGGAGACAAATGCAACAAAGATAACATCCAAGTCCCAGATTCCCCATAACACTGTGCATACTTCACTGACTCACTGAATAGGTATAGCTATCCTTATGTGGAAAAGGTTGTACACACAGGTGCTTCCAACAACCCTCAGAAAAAGAGGATGCAGCATATGTTACAAGATTCCTCGCACTACTGATTCATAAGTTCATAAGATACAGGAGCAGAATTAGGCCATTTGGCCCATCGAGTCTGCTCCGCCATTCAATCATGGCTGATATGCTCCTCATCCCCATTTTCCTGCCTTCTCCCCATAACCCTTCAACCCATTACCAATTAAAAATCTGTCCAACTCCTCCTTACATTTTCATGTTTCTATCTGTTGAAACAAATCCTTTACTACCAGCAGTTTGATTAACTAAAAGGGTTTCAATTTTTAAGCTCCAAACGTACACATTCCCGTATTCTTCCAAACCGTATTTGGATCAGAGCAGCTACGTATTACAGCAGAATTTTGGTGGGTATGGGGGTTTGGGTTCAATATATGCAGGTTGTGAACATTACAGTTCTGCCGCTCCAATTTATATTTAAGATCTTTCTAGAACTAGAACAAAGAGATCTAGGGGTACAGACTCACAGCTCCTTGAAAGTGGAGTCACAGGTGGACAGAGTGGTAATGAAAGGAATTCAGCATGCTTGGTTTCATTGGTCAGAACACTGAATACAGGAGTTGGGATATCTTGTTGAAGTTGTACAAGACATTGATAAGGCCACACTTGCAATACTGTGTACAGTTCTGGTCACCCTATTATAGAAAGGATATTATTAGACTAGAAAGAGTGCAGAAGAGATTTACTAGGATGCTACTGGGACTTGATGGCTCGAGTTATAAGGAGAGGCTGGATAGACTGGAACTTTTTTCTCTGCAGTGTAGGAGGTTGAGGGATGATCTTATAGAGGTCTATAAAATAATTAGTGGCATAGACAAGGTAGATAGTCAACATCTTTTCCCAAAGGTAGAGGAGTCTAAAACTAGAGGGCATAAGTTTAAGGTGAGAGGGGAGAGATACAAAAGTGTCCAGAGGGGCAATTTTTTCACACAGGATGATGAGTGTCTGGAACAAGCTGCCAGAGGTAGTAGTAGAGGCGGGTACAATTTTATCTTTTAAAAAGCGTTTAGTTACATGGGTAAGATGGGTATAGAGGGATATGGGCCAAATGTGGGCAATTGGGACTAGCTTAGGGGTTTAAAAAAAAAAGGGCGGCATGGACAAGTTGGGCCGAAGGGCCTGTTTCCATGCTGTAAACCTCTGACTCTATAACTACAACGATTCATTAGAAGTTCATGAAATCTTCTTTGCTCTCAACCCTTCTCCTCCAAAGTAGTGGTTTACTTCCACTGCTTTATTAGATCAGCAGTGTTGCATCCAATGCTTATTGATCATCATTAATTAACCTGTAAGGACTCTTTGGTGGAACTTTCTCTTTCATGCTCAACTCAACAATATTAAAATCTAAAACATGCCAACTATGAACATTGTATATGAAGAAGTGTTTTTTTCAGCAGTAACAAACACCAAATTAATTGTGTTGGAGGGTGAGCAGAGAGGAAAGGAGTGATATCTATTTAACCTAAGACTGGTAAGCCAGCTACCATTTACTGCATGACTGTACACTTGCAAAACATCGAGTTCATAGCTTCTGTTTAGATACAGGTACCAAACACCCTTCAATGTCTTCAATAATATGCATGTGCATTTATCACTATAGCTATGGAATTATATACATTTTAAGTTTTAACTGATGAACAATAGAATCTTTGAATTTTTTGAGGATTGGGGCAGGGTGGGGTTAGAAACGGACACAATTGTATGCAGATTCTAAAAACTACAATTGACAGAAACAAATAGAAGTGGAATTTACAAAATTGACACGCAACCCTTCTGCATCTTAAGGATCTGAAACCGATTCTCCCATGTAATACTCAGATTTTACATATCTCTCATGTAAATTTTCCTTTAAATATTAGATTCACAAGACCTTGACTCCCTTTCCATCATTAACCATTTATAACTGCTCCACACACTTTTACCACTTGACCCTCATAATCCTATCATTTCTACCCATCAGTTCAAAAGTCATAGAGTCATAGAATCCACAGTACAGAAGGAGGCCATTTGGCCCCATCAAGCCTGCACCGTAAACCCACATATTTATCTTCCTAGTCCCCCTGACACTAAGGGGTCATTTATCATGGCCAATCAACCTAACCCACACATCTCCACTCTATCCTCATAACTGAAGTTTCTCATCTCTGGAATCATTCTTCTGAACCTCTCCTGCACTCTCTCCAATACGTTCACATCCTTCCTATAGTGTGGCACCCAGAACTGTACACAATACTCCAGCTGAGGTCAAACTAGTGTCTGGTATAAGTTCAGCATAATCTCCTTGCTCTTGTACTCTATGCTCCTGTTAATAAAGCCCAGAATATTCTATGCTTTATTAACTGTCCTTTTCTCCTGCCCTGCCACCTTTAATGATCTATGCACATTTACACCCAGGTCCCTCTGTTTCAGCAGCCCTTTAAAAATGCATGTGAAATGGAGCATCAGGGGGGAAAAATGTGGGAAAATAAACGTTGGTGCAGAAGCGGAAGGCCAAGGATTGTCATAAAAAGTGTAGATCTTTAAAATTAACCAACAAAATATTGACAGCCTTTTAAATGGGTGGCACAGTGGTTCGCACTGCTGCCTCACAGGGTCAGGGGCCCGGGTTCAATTCCCGGCTTGGGTCACTGTCTGTTGGGTTACAGACACGTGGATTTCCTCCCACATTCCAAAACAAATGTGCGTGTTAGGTGGATTAGAACATAGAACATTACAGCGCAGTACAGGCCCTTCGGCCCTCGATGTTGCGCTGACCAGTGGTACCAATCTAAAGCCCCTCTAATCTACACTATTCCAATATCATCCATATGTTTATCCAATAACCATTTGAATGCTCTCAATGTTGACGAGTCCACTACTGCTACAGGCAGGGCATTCCACGCCCTTACTACTCTCTGAGTAAAGAACCTACCTTTAACATCTGTCCTATATCTCTCACCCCTCAATTTAAAGCTATGTCCCCTCGTGTTAGCCATCACCATCCGAGGAAAAAGGCTCTCACTATCCACCCGATCTAATCCTCTGATCATCTTATATGCCTCTATTAAGTCACCTCTTAACCTTCTTCTCTCTAACGAAAACAACCTCAAGTTCCTCAGCCTTTCCTCATACGATTTTCCCACCATACCAGGCAACATCCTGGTAAATCTCCTCTGCACCCTTTCCAACACTTCCACATCTTTCCTATAATGCGGCGACCAGAACTGTACGCAATACTCCAAGTGCGGCCGCACCAGAGTTTTGTACAGTTGCAGCATTACCTCCTGGCTCCGAAACTCAATCCCTCTACCAATAAAAGCTAACACACCGTACGCCTTCTTAACAACCCTATCAACCTGGGTGCCAACTTTCAGGGATCTATGCACATGGACACCCAGATCCTTCTGTTCATCCACACTACCAAGTATCTTACCATTTGCCCAGTACTCTGTATTCCTGTTACTCCTTCCAAAGTGAATCACCTCTCACTTTTCCGCATTAAACTCCATTTGCCACCTCTCAGCCCAGCTCTGCAGCTTATCTATGTCCTTCTGTAACCTGCCACTTCTCTCCGCACTGTCTACAACTCCACCGACTTTAGTGTCATCCGCAAATGTACTCATCCATCCTTCTACGCCCTCATCCAGGTCATTAATAAAAATAACAAACAGCAGTAGCCCCAAAACAGATCCTTGCGGCACACCACTAGTAACTGAACTCCAGGATGAATATTTCCCATCAACCACCACCCTCTGTTTTCTTACAGCTCGCCAATTCCTAATCCAAACCACTAAATCACCCTCAATCCCATGTGTCCGTATTTTCTGCAAGAGCTTACCATGGGGAACCTTATCAAACGCTTTGCTGAAATCCATATACACCTCTTTGGTCACCTTCTCAAAGAACTCAATAAGGTGTGTGAGGCACGACCTACCCTTCACAAAACCGTGCTGACTATCCCTAATCCAATTATTCCTTCCTAGGTGATTATAAATCCTATCTCTTATAATCCTTTCCAAACCCTTGCCCACAACAGAAGTAAGGCTCACCGGTCTATAATATCCAGGGTTGTCCCTACTCCCCTTCTTGAACAAGGGGACAATATTTGCTATCCTCCAGTCTTCTGGCACTGTTCCTGTAGATTAGCCATGCTAAATTGCCCCTTAGTGTCGTGGGACTAGCTAGAGTAAATGCGTGGGATTATGGGGATAGGGCCTGGGTGGGATTGTGCAGACTCGATGGGCTGAATGGTCTCCTTCTGCACAGTAGGATTCTGTGAAAAAAGTCCAAAAATGAAGGAAAATGGGAATAAGTGATGATAAAAAATGCATCAGAAAACATAGAAATGTAGTTTAAAAATATTGCAGCCTAACAGGAAAGACTTGTTTGGAAAGACAACTTTAATTTAGATCTTCTTCACTCCTGGGACTTCTTCCCTTGAGATACCTCAGGAATGGTCATGATGGTCAATGTGCATGTATGCTGTGAAAAATAAGATGTGGAAAAATCCAAAAATGTACTGATTTCACTGTACTGAGAAACACATCCCATAAATTATATAACAACAAGACCAGAAGATAGATAGTTACTGAAAATCTAAGAGCGAATTCAGTAACCCTCTTTAACCATTGATCAGTTAGAATATGGAACTCCCTACCACAAGGGCAGATTGAAAACAATAGCATAAATGCATTTAAAACAAAACTAGAAAATCATGAGGGAGAAATGAAAAAGAAAGATATATGGATGGGTGAGATAAAGGAAGCATAAACACCAGTATGGATCTACAGGGCTGAATGGCTGTTCTGTAAATTATTGCTGCAGAGTTGACACTTATTTTTTCATTCATGGCTGTCGCTGGCTGGTCAGCATTTATTGTCCATCCCTAGTTGCCAAAAGGCAGCTCTGAGTCAATCATGTTGCTGTGGCACTGGAGTCACTTGTAGGCCAGACCAAGTATTATTAACCAAAAATATTAACCAAGGTCAAAATAAGGAATTTAACACAATTATGAAAAATAGTGTGCAACATTTTTCAGTCATAGAGGTTTACAGCATGGAAACAGGCCCTTTGGCCCAACTTGTCCATGCCGCCCTTTTTTAAAAAACCCCTAAGCTAATCCCAATTGCCCGCATTTGGCCCATATCCCTCTATACCCATCGTACCCATGTAACTATCTAAATGCTTTTTAAAAGACAAAATTGTACCCGCCTCTACTACCACCTCTGGCAGCTTGTTCCAGACACTACTAAGAAGTGGGCAGTTCTACTAAGATAACCTCTGGCTGTGATTTTACCCACACTGGAGGTTAGATTCCCTATTGTCAGTAGAGTCTTCACTTTTTGGAACATGGTCCATGCTGCAGAAACAGGCAGCAGTATACCAAATCAACACTTTACACGCTATTGCCAATCCTGTCAACTACAGGACCTCAATCAACCCTAAACTACACTGAGGCTTTATTTGACATTCCCTTCCGTTCTCTTAACAAAGATGGTACAATGACAAGAGAAGAGTTGTAATGAGAACATTCTAAGCTTTACATCGGAGCAGTGGAGGGAATGCAAGTCAAAAAGAATGAGGGAGAATTTATTCCTTCCCTGGTCAGCAAGCAAAACATTTGCTCATTCTCATCCTTCAGGTATAAATTGGGCAGAAATGCTTTCGGTCAGTTTGAAACACAAAAGCTCCTAAAATATTCAGAGTTAAAAAACTAGACTCAAGAAAAATCTGGAGTGCATTGGCTTAAGAGTACTCACAATAGGATGTCTTTGGTTCATTATCTCAATTTGTGACCTAAGTTACTACAAGTGAACACTATGGTTAGTTGACTTAAGGCTTTGTTAATAAGTTACTTGGAATACTCCATGTTTTTCATTTTCTACATGGAGGATAAATACTCTACAAAGTAACCCATCCAAGGAATTGATTGTGGTCACAGTGGAAACATGGGCCATGCAATTTCTTTGGCTATAAGACACTTAACTCTGGGCAAAAAATGTTCAAGATTTGTAATAAGCTTAATGCTACGTGCAATTAGTAAACTGGGTGATAACGGGAAGGAGAAAGAATATTACAATTAAAAGATGTTGAAAAGGATATCTTGCAACCAGCAGATAAACTTGTCTTGACTCACCACAGCTTAAAGACTATTTCCCATATTTCATTCTCAAAAGCTGAACTGATTATGCTTTGTGAGTTGCAATCTAAAACTTCAATCATAATGTGTGAATACTGAACAGCATGATCCTTTCTTCCAGGATCACTTTGATGGCACTTAAAATCTTGGTGGGCTCATTTCAAATGCTTTGAACAGACCATACAATGCAAATTATGTCACATGGCAAGTCAGCAGAGTCAAATTTATTTGGTCATCTGTTACCAGACGAGCAAATGGAGGAGTGAATTAGTATAGCAGCAATGATTATATCAAAGAGCTGCAGGAAATTGACTTAGAGAATGCTTAGATATCAAAAAGAGGGTTGGGACACAGACATGTCCAAGTGTGCAAATTATTAGATCAAGAGGCTATTCCTCAGAAAAGTACCTGTGCTACTCAATATTTTCCTAATGGAGCTGAGAACCAGCTCTAAATGTTGATTTCATGAAATAGTCATAACAGAAGTACAATGAGATTTAATTTCTAGAGCTCTGAAGGAGCTAGATACATAAAGAAATGCATCCAAGTAACCAATCTCTGTTTAATAACAGGTTGTCTTACTGTCTTATCAAAAAAAATTATTGAAATGAATGGCCTGAAAATGGGGAGGAGGGTGGAATCTGTCATAGAATCTCTGTTTCAGCAATCCAGCTAGCCAGACTGCTTGAAATTGAACACTACCTCTTGTCCTGATCTAGAAGGGAAGCCTTTATAGTTGATTAAGTTAAAGTAGACGCAGGCACAATCTAGTCAATATATTTGTTGCAATATTAGTATCATTGCTTCAAGGCATGAGCCAGCGCCCAATCAAACTGCAATTATTAAATCTCTCTCAGGGATCGTTGACAATATGAATATCTTGCGCTAACTGTTCTTCTCTTGTGAAAAGTCATAGAACAAGAGTTGTTACAAATGCAGAAACAAACCATCTGACCCACCTATCATGCACTTGTACTTTCCTTCACAAGGCGCCAAGTCCAATCCCACACTCATTTACTTGATTTCTTAAATCTCTCCCGGAGCAGTTACGGACGGTTCTTCACCAAAGATATGAGGCAGAGGACAGAGAATGCCACGTTCTATCCACCTTCAATTTGAAGACCTTTTTTTCTGAACTCCCTTTTACGTCTTTGTGACGAGCTATTTCAGCCCTCGCATTACTATCTTTTGGTACAAGCCTGAAGCATTTAAGTTATGTGGTCCCAAAGCAGTGCTGTCCAATATATTAGTCCCTGGCACCATGTCTAATTGAGAATTCTGATTATGGCAAATGCCAAATTGCATTTCTGGATCAATGAGTCAGTGAAAAGCAGACTATGTTGGTGCTTTTTGATAGTGATGGCAGATGTTTATTAAGTGAATATATAGATGCAAAGTACATTTATCTGTATTCTGCAAGTCTTCGCTGGTGTCTTAAACTAATATTTGCTCCAAACCCATGGACTCCCAGAACTGGTTTGATTACACTTTTACACACCCGATTCCTGGAAGGATTCTATTACATCCTCCCAGTTTCTCTTTTGCATTTGTTTGGATGATGAAACATTCCACATTAGCACTTCCGACATGATTTTCTTTTCCTCAACCAAAGATTTGCCTCTCCCATGATCCCCCCCCCCAACAACACCCCCCTGGAACTCTGGAATGGTTCCTACAGATTAGAGTGTGGCGTATGTAAGCCCACTATTCAACAAGGGAGGTAGAGAGAACAGTAGGGAGGTTGCTGGAATCCATTATCAAGGATTTCATAGCACGGCATTTGGAAAGCAGCGGTACAATCAGACAAAGTCAGCATGGATTTACAAAAGGGAAATCACACTTGACAAATCTACTGGAATTCTTTGAGGATGTAACTAGTAGAGTTGACCAGGGAGAACCAGTGGGTGTGGTTTACTTAGACTTCCAGAAGGCTTTCGACAAGGTCTCACATAGCTGATTACTATGTAAAGTTAAAGCACATGGGATTGCACGTAGTGTCTTGAGATGGCTAGAAAGCTGGTCATCAGACAGGAAGCAAAGAGTTGGAATAAATGGGTCTTTTTCCGATTGGCAGGCAGTGATGAGTGGGATCCGCAGGAGTCTGTGCTAGGGTTCCAACTGTTCATGTTATATGTTAATGATTTGGATGAGGGAACTAAATGTATTATCTCCAATTTTGTAGATGATACAAAATTGGGTGGGAGGGTGAGCTGTGAGGAGGATGCAGAGATGTTTCAGTGTAATTTGGATAGGCTGAGCGAGTGGGCATATGCATTGCAGTTGTAATATAAGGTGGATATATGTCCACTTCAGTAGCAAAGATAGGAAGGCAGATTATTATTTGAGAGAGCTGGATACTCAGTAAAACCTTGGTGTTCTAATGCATCAGTCGCTGAAAGTAAGCACACAAATACAGCAGGCAGTAAAGAAGGAAAATAGTATGTATGCCTTCATTGAGAGAGGTGGATATTCAGCAAGACCTTGGTGTCCTCGTGCATCAGTCGCTGAAAGTAAATGCACAGGTACAGCAGGCAGTAAAGAAGGCAGATGGTATGCTGACCTTCATAGCGAGAGGATTTGAGTATAGGGATAGGGATGTTTTGCTGCAATTGTATAGGGCATTGGTGAGGCCACACCTGGAGTATTGTGTGCAGTTTTAGTGTCCTTATCTGAGGAAGGATGTCCTTGTTACAGAGGGAGTGCAGCAAAGGTTTATCAGGCTGATTCCTGGAAAGCAGGACTGTTATAGGAGGACAGACCACATCAGTTAGGATTATATTCATTGGAGATTAGAAGAGTAAGAGGGGATCTATAGAAACTGATAACATTCTAACAGGATAGGTTCAGAAAGAATGGTTCCAATGGTGGGGGAATTTGGAACTAGGAGTCATAGTTTGAGGATAAGGGGTGAACCTTTTAGGACTGAGGTGAGGAAAATTGCTTCACCCAGAGAGTGGTGAATGTGTGGAATTCACTACCACAGAATGTAGTAGTGGCCAAAATGTCATGTGATTTTAAGAAGGAATTAGATATAGCTCTTGGGCTAAATGGATCAAGGGATATGAGGGCGGAAGAGAGGCAGCATCAGGGTATTGAATTCAATGTGCAGCCATGATCATAGTCAATGGTGGAGCAGGCTAGAAGGGCCAAATGGCCTATTCCTGCTTTTATTTTCTATTTATGTTTCTATGTATTTAATCTTGCATGCCCTATCACAGATCTCACATCTCCCACCACCACTTCCTACTTTCACTTGCTCAAAACTTATTGTATTTCCAATATATTAGTCCCTGGCGTCATGTCTAATTAAGAATTCTGATTATGGCAAATGCCAAATTGCATTTCTGGATCAATGTGTCAGTGAAAAGCAGACTGTGTTGGTGCTTTTTGATAGAGATGGCAGATGTTTATTGAGTGAATATATAGATGCAAAGTACATTTATCTGTATTCACACTGCAATCCAAGTCAGGCCCTTGAATAATACCTGTCTGCTCAGCTGTACAGCAGACTGTTGTTGTAGGTTGATGTTTGCCACTTCCTTTGTTATGTTTCTTGACTTTGAAAGAGCAATGCTACAGCTATAAAGTTGAGCGGTTTTATGGTTAAAGATAGAAAAGAATGTCAGCCTTAGATGACCTCAATAACTTTCGGAGCCAATATGAAACACGTCAAAAAGATGTTACTCTTTTTAGGAAGATTGTTTGAGAACACTCCCATACCCAGAGACAATGCAGGAACACCAAGGCATCAGTTAAACAGGTGAGCTCTTTTCCTTTGTAAGCACAACATAGGATCACTGCTAACAATGCCTGAAATGGAAAGATTGAAGGAAGAGCACCAGAATACTCTCCAGATCTTTTTTCCTGATTGCATGGTTGAGTGAAATAATTTGTTGGCATTGTTGAATGAATAGAATTTATGTGCGCTGATGTGTATAGATTTCATCAGTGGGTAGTCTGGTTTTCATCTCTCAGTTCAAAAGTACACATATAATTACACATGGGAATATTTTAGGTGTCCATAGACACAGACACATTTATTCCAAGTTTCATGCATGTCTACTTTATATGTGAAATATTGAACCAGTTAGTATGCAATGACAGATCAATGTTCTTAATTGTGCCAATAATCAAAGTAGCCGCTTTAAAAAAAGGTCCCTTTCAAGGTAACTAAGGAGGTGGAGAAATTGATCAAGTTCATGACCAGGGGCAGATCTTTGTTGGGCCAGGAGGGGCACCATGCTACCTGTAGAAATAATTTAATTGCTGTCTTTATTCACCACTTACTGTGATCTGTTTTCCTCTTTGTGTGTCCTTTTTCCCCAGTGGTTGATTTTCCTTTGTGCTATATGATGCATTGCTTTTTCCCTCTAACTGTACTGTCCAGAGCTGCCTCCCAAGCAATTTCCTCAATCTGTGTTTCTACATTTGAATGAAACTCCTGGTCATTGTGTGTTCCAATTTTGACCCAATTTTCCACTTCCTGGCTGTAACTCAAAATTGACTACAATGGCATCATTGTCCAAGTCTGATCCTGGATTTATCCAATATTGAATCTAGGATTATTTATTTATTCTTGCAGCACACTTTATAGATTTTCTAATCTACGCCTGGGTAAATTGAAACCACCTCTAGATTGGAGAAGCCAGAGTTGTTCTTCTCAGAAGGGAGAAGGTTGATTGAGATGTTCAAAATAATGAGTGATTAAATTCTGATTAAAAAGAGCGAGACTATTTCTATTGGGAGGATTAAGGACACCAATTTAAGGCGAATGGATAGAGAACCAAAGGCAACGCAAGGAACAAAATCTTTGTGCAACTTGTGATGAGGAAATGGAATGCACCACCTGAGAGAGAGCGGTGGAGGCAGATTTGACTGTGGCTTTGAAGGGGAAATTGAATAGTTACCTGAATAGAAAAAAACTGCAGGATCAAGTAGAAAGAATGGGGGAGTGGGACTAGCTGAGCTGCTCTCGCAGAGAAGCTGGCATGAGCATGAAGGGACACATGACAGCCTCTTGGGCTGTAATGTTTCTGTGATTCTAACAACTGAATTTGTTTGGGTACATACTTCCCTTACATGATTACATGCTTGGTCCAATCAATCTTCCCCACCCTGGTGCCCAGAATTATTTGCCTCTTATCCATATCCAAAGGGATTCTAGCTTATCCACACCTGAACCAGATCCAGAACAATTTTAATTGAGTTCTCCTTCACTTAGAAGGCTATATCTTGCCCAGAGTCTCTCTTCTATCTCTATGGAGCAATCCACGTCCCTACGCGTGACCAAAATAACCACAAATTATTTAACAGTAATCAAGCCAATTCCGTAATTTGCATCTAAGCATAGTATTAAAAACAAATTCAGCATCAATTTGGTATAGTTTAATGCATATTAAACTATTGATTGAACTGTTTCTCCACCAATCATGTAACCAACTCCTTAGTTTATGTTTGCACCTGAAGTGCACTTTGGACACACAAAACATCACAAGGGAGGATTTTTGATGAATGGTTAATATGTAACTAGGAACCGAACCACATATATGTATTGTGTGAAGTCCAAAAGAGGGTTAGTCATGCACACCCAAAATCCAACAAATTAATTATGGATACACAAAACTTAACAAGGAGTTTAGTATGTGAAGTTCCAAGATAAACCTTTCAATGAGGAAAGATGTCAAACCAACATAAAATGCTGGCCAACACTGAAAGACACAATGATCTGATGAGCAATGTGAAAAAAGTTGTTAAAATGCATCATTAGGAATGATCTGATAATGACAAAAAAGTCACATTCCACAGTACCTGGATGGCCAGTTGATCAGAGAAGGTGTCTCGCCATTGGAATCTCTCTGTAGAAACCATTCATTCTTTACTTTCATTGAATTGCTATATGGAAATATAGCAGAGACAGCTAGAGTCAATTTGCTGCCATGATTCCACACCTAAGGATTCCACACCACAGGTTCTACTTTCTTCTTTAGGTACAAATAGATACCAAAGCTTGCAGAAATTTATTGTGCACGTGCCAAGATTTTATTTCAAATATTTTTTAACTTACTGTAAGAACACAAATGATGTAGGGTTCTTCTATTGCAGGAGAAGAAGCTGAATCATAATGGCATCTGTGGCATTTTCACCCAACCTGCCCAAAAATCTCCTTTCCTCCCCTAGGTTTTGTACATCAGCTGGAGTGACTTTCCACAGGTACCCGCAGCCCTCTAGTGCCGCACCCAAGTTGTCATTTCTCACGTGCGCAATAGGCAGTGAATTGGATCATTTGACTCATGGCCACCACAAATTGCTCAACTCCAACCTTGTGTGTACAGGCAACTTGCAAATGAGCCATCAAATACCAAGATACCCAACAACCCATGAACATCAGAAGGCGGTTTTCACAGCAAGTTAAACAGACATTTTGCACATCACTTAAACCAATTTTATGTTAAGATGCAATTCTGGATTAGAAAAGTTCTTACATAAATTACTGATTGATATCGTTGGAGACTGACAAGGCCCTGAAATTGGTGCAACTCCTTTGGATGTGACTAAATAAGTTAGGCAAATATAGCAAAACAAGGGAGATAAACCTATACATGTGGCAGATTGTCTGAACTAAGTATATCTACATTCTGCACATATAAAAACATTAAGCCCATTAACCCCATCCGTGGTTAGCTAAAAGAGTTCAAAATAATATCAAACTTAAAGAAAAAGCATATAATTGCACACAGGTGGGTGGCAGGACAGAATATTGGACAAGCTATAAGAAACAGCAAAGAATGAAAGATTAATAAGGAGGGAAAAGTTAAAGTACGAAAGAAAGCTAGCTAGAAATATAAAGACAGATTGTTAGAGTTCAGAATAGATCATAGAATCCCTACAGTACAGAAGGAGGCCATTTAGCCCATCGAGCCTGCACTAACCACAATCCCACCCAGGCCCTATTCCCGTAACACCACACATTTACCCTGCTAATCCTCCTGACACTAGGGTCAATTTAGCATGGCCAATCAACCTCACCCGCACATCTTCGGACTGGGAGGAAACCGGAGCACCCGGAGGAAACCCACAGAGACACAGGGACTCCACACAGACAGTGACCCGAGGCCAGAATTGAACCTGGGTCCCTGGTGTTGTGAGGCAGCAGCGCTAACCATTTTTACAGATATTTAAAAAAGAAAAGTTAACAAAGTGAGCCTTGGTCCTACAGAAAGTGAATATGGATAGTTAATAATGGAAAATAAGGAGTTGGCAATGAATTGAACAGGTATTTTGCATCAGTCTTCATTATGGAGGACATGAGTAACATCCCAGAAATAGCTGTAAATCAGGATTTGGAAAGAAAGGAGGATCGCAAGAAAATTATAATCAGCAAGGAAGTGGTGCTTAGCAAACTGTTGGAACTGTGGGTCCCCAGGTGGATTCTAGGGTCCTAAAAGAAGTGGCTAGTGAGATAATTGATGCGTTGCTTTTAACGTTCCAAAATGCACTAGATTTGTAGGGGGGTTATGTTTCAATAATACAGGCCATTGGTGAGAACATATTTGAAGTACTGTGTACAGTTTGGTCTTCTTAATTAAGGAAAGATGTAAATGCATTGGAAGCAGTTCTGATAAGGTTTAGAGTCATAAGAGTTTTACAGCACAATAGGAGGCCTTTGGTCCTTTGTGTCTGCACTGGCCATCAAACACATACCCGTTCTAATTCCAAAAATCTACCTGCAGGATTTCATCGCCTTTTCTATTCATCATGGGGACATCAGGGAGGCAGCATATCATCCTGGAATCAGCCTGAAGCCTCAGAAATGCCTCACTGTTCACCCAAGTCGACTAGTTGACTGATTAATAACTGGAATGGGCGAGTTGTTTTATGAGGAAAGGTTGGACAGGCTAGACTTGTATCCGCTAGAGCTTAGAAGAATAAGTAGCAATTTGATTGAAATGTGCAAGATCTTGAGGGGACTTTACAGGGGTGGATGTGAAGAGGATGTTTCATCTTGTGGCAGAATCCAGAACTAGGGGCCACTGTTTAAAAACAAGAGGTTGTTTATTTAAGACAGGGATTAGGAAAAGATTTTCTCCCAGTGGGCTGTGAGTCTTTGCAATTTTCTTTCTCGGAAGATTGTTAAGGCGGTGTCTTTCAATACCTTTAAGGAAGTAGTAGATAGATTCTTGATAAACAAGATAAGCAAGAGAGTGGAAGGCTATCGGGGTAGGCAGGAATGTGGAGTTGAGGTTAAAATTAGATCTTATAGAGTGGTGAAACAGTCCTCCTGACAATAAGGGGCAATTTAACATGGCCAATCAACCTAATCCGCACGTCTTTGGAGTGTGGGAGGAAACCCACGTAGACATGGGGAGAATGTGCAACCTTCACACTGACAGTGACCCAAAGCTAGAATTGAACCTGGGTCCTTGGCGCTGTGAGGGTGCAGTGCTAACCAGTGTGCCACCACAGTGGAGCAGGTTTGAGGGACTGAATGGCCGATTCTTGTTGCTAATTAGTATGTGAGAGAGTTGCTGGCTCGGCCAACATTCATTGCCCTTCTTTAAGTTACCTTGAGAAGGGAGTGGTGATCCCCCTTCTTGAATCACTGCAGACCATGCGGTGTAGGTACACACACTCAGCTGTTAGGAAGGGAGTTTGAGGATGTTGTCAAGGATTTAAGCTCTTGCTAAATCTCTCCTCCTCTCACTCCTCCACTATACACTCATTAAAACTTACCTGTGATGTTTGGTTAGCTTTTGGTTATCTGCGCTAATTGCTTCTTATGTGGATTGGTTTTGTTTGATAAATGCTCCTGTGAAGCTTTATCACATTAAAGGTTGCTATGTAAAGGCAAGTTGCTGTTGTACCAATTACCCTGGTATACTTTCAGGCAACTCCTTTTGACTAGATTTAAAGAAGCAGTGATCTGCAAGCAAGTCTTCTGTTTTCCTGTTGGCTATGGAAAGGTGTATGATGAATGTCAGGATGAGGAAGAGAGAACATAGAATAGTACAGCACAGAACAGGCCCTTCGGCCCACGATGTTGTGCCGAGCTTTATCTGAAACCAAGATCAAGCTATCCCACTCCATTTCATCCTGGTGTGCTCCATGTCCCTATCCAATAACCGCTTAAACGTTCCTAAAGTGTCTGACTCCACTATCACTGCAGGCAGTCCATTCCACACCCCAACCACTCTCTGCGTAAAGAACCTACCTCTGATATCCTTCCTATATCTCCCACCATGAACCCTATAGTTATGCCCCCTTGTAATAGCTCCATCCACCCGAGGAAATAGTCTTTGAACGTTCACTCTATCTATCCCCTTCATCATTTTATAAACCTCTATTAAGTCTCCCCTCAGCCTCCTCCGCTCCAGAGAGAACAGCCCCAGCTCCCTCAACCTTTCCTCATAAGACCTACCCTCCAAACCAGGCAGCATCCTGGTAAATCTCCTCTGCACTCTTTCCAGCGCTTCCACATCCTTCTTATAGTGAGGTGACCAGAACTGCACACAATATTCCAAATGTGGTCTCACCAAGATCCTGTACAGTTGCAGCATAACCCCACGGCTCTTAAACTCCAACCCCCTGTTAATAAAAGTTAACACACTATAGGCCTTCTTCACAGCTCTATCCACTTGAGTGGCAACCTTTAGAGATCTGTGGATATGGACCCCAAGATCTCTCTGTTCCTCCACAGTCTTCAGAACCCTACCTTTGATCCTGTAATCCACATTTAAATTAGTCCTACCAAAATGAATCACCTCACATTTATCAGGGTTAAACTCCATTTGCCATTTTTCAGCCCAGCTTTGCATCCTATCTATGTCTCTTTGCAGTCTACAACAGCCCTCCACCTCATCCACTACTCCACCAATCTTGGTGTCATCAGCAAATTTACTGATCCACCCTTCAGCCCCCTCCTCTAGGTCATTAATAAAAATCACAAATAGCAGAGGACCAAGCACTGATCCCTGTGGCACTCTGCTAGCAACCTGCCTCCAGTCCGAAAATTTTCCATCCACCACCACCCTCTGTCTTCGATCAGATAGCCAGTTACCTATCCAATCGGCCAACTTTCCCTCTATCCCACACCTCCTTACTTTCATCATAAGCCGACCATGGGGGACCTTATCAAACGCCTTACTAAAATCCATGTATTTGACATCAACTGCCCTACCTTCATCAACACACTTAGTTACCTCCTCAAAAAATTCAATCAAATTTGTGAGGCACGACTTGTCCTTCACGAATCTGTGCTGACTATCCCGGATTAATCCGCATCTTTCTAAATGGTCGTAAATCCCATCCCTAAGGACCTTTTCCATCAATTTACCAACCACCGAAGTAAGACTAACCGGTCTATAATTACCAGGGTCATTTCTATTCCCTTTCTTAAACAGAGGAACAACATTCGCCACTCTCCAGTCCTCTGGCACCATCCCCGTGGACAGTGAGGACTCAATGAGCTGATAAGAAGATGCAGTAAGCTCTCTACAGAGTAAAGTAAAACATTTGGAAGATTTGAAAATTGAGAGACCATTCATCTCTTTTTAAAAACACACTTCCCGAACTAAAAATCAAAAATCCTAACAACCTAATCCAGGGACCCAGGTTCGATTCCGGCCTTGGGTGACAGTCTGTGTGGAGTTTGCACATTCTACCTGTATCTGCATCAGTTTCCTCCAGGTGCTCCGGTGTTGGCCATGCTAAATTGCCCCTTACTGTCCAAAGATATGTAGGTTAGGTGGGTTAGCCATGGTACATGCATGGGGTTGTGGGGATAGGGTGGAGAGGAGGTTCTTGGTAAGATGCACTTTTGCAGAGTCAGTGCAGACTCAATGGACCGAATGGCCTCTTTCTGCACTGTAGGGAATCTATGATTCAAATGCATTAAGTAAGCATTTTTAATTGTTATGATAAAAGTAGTCAGGTAGTTGCTAATGTCCATTGGTGTGCCCAAGCGTGCTGGTAGTCAGAAATCCGAACACAAAATTATACAATAGTCAGAAAACCACAAGATATCTCAATTTTTGACCAACAGTAGTAAGGGCACAATTAGGATTCTTCAAGCACCTAGCAACAATTTTATGCAGCAATCTTGCTACTTTGCCAGGCTTATCATGATCAAAACGTATAGTAAATGTAGTTGCAGTTTCCCAGGAAGACCATGCTATACATCAGGGGACAGTTGGTTTAATGGAGCATTAGACTAGATCAACTTTTTTAAAAATTAGAAAATGGGCGCAGAGACAAAAGAGATGGGCAGTGGAAGAGTAAATACGCTTTCTCCTAAAACAGGGGTTTTACTTCTTCTTTCAGAAACTCAAACACCTATCCCCTGCTTTCATAAAATTCATGATGTGGAGATGCCGGCGTTGGACTGGGGTAAGCACAGTAAGAAGTCTCACAACACCAGGTTAAAGTCCAACAGGTTTATTTGGTAGCAAATACCATAAGCTTTCGGAGCAATGCTCCTTCGTCAGATGGAGTGGTCTCTGTTCTCAAACAGGGCACAGACACAGAAATCAAATTACAGAATACTGATTAGAATGCAAATCTCTACAGCCAGCCAGGTCTTAAATGCACAGACAATGTGGGTGGAGGGAGCAGATTACTGCAAAGTAGTGTACCGACAACTGAACAACGAGGAACACTACAGACAGTTACCCACAGATCCGACCAAAGAACACACCCGTCAACTCAACACTCTGATCAAAACCTTTGATCCGGACCTTCAGAGCACCCTCCGTGCTCTCATCCCACGTACTCCACGCGTTGGAGATCTCTACTGCCTCCCAAAAATACACAAGGCAAACACACCCGGCCGTCCCATCGTTTCAGGAAACGGAACCCTGTGCGAGAACCTCTCCGGCTATGTCGAGGGCATCTTGAAACCCATTGTACAAAGAACCCCCAGCTTTTGTCGCGACACTACGGACTTCCTACAGAAACTCAACACACATGGAGCAGTTGAACCAGGAGCACTCCTCGTCACAATGGATATCTCGGCACTCTACACCAGCATCCCCCACGATGATGGCATTGCTGCAACGGCCTCAGTACTCAATGCCGTCAACTGCCAGTTTCCAGATGCAATTTTACAACTCATCCGCTTCATCCTGGATCACAATATCTTCACCTTCAACAACCAGTTCTTCATCCAGACACACGGAACAGCCATGGGGACAAAATTCGCACCTCAATATGCCAACATCTTCATGCACAGGTTCGAACAAGACTTCTTCACCGCACAGGACCTTCAACCGATGCTATACACTAGATACATCGATGACATTTTCTTCCTTTGGAGTCATGGTGAGCAATCACTGAAACAACTATATGATGACATCAACAAGTTCCATCCCACCATCAGACTCACCATGGACTACTCTCCGGAATCGGTTGCATTCTTGGACACACGCATCTCCATTAAGGACGGTCACCTCAGCACCTCACTGTACCGCAAGCCCACGGATAACCTCATGATGCTCCACTTCTCCAGCTTCCACCCTAAACACGTAAAAGAAGCCATCCCCTACGGACAAGCCCTCCGAATACATAGGATCTGCTCGGATGAGGAGGATCGCAACAGACACCTCCAGACGCTGAAAGATGCCCTCATAAGAACAGGATATGGCGCTCGACTCATCGATCAACAGTTCCGACGTGCCACAGCGAAAAACCGCACCGACCTCCTCAGAAGACAAACACGGGACACGGTGGACAGAGTACCCTTCGTCGTCCAGTACTTCCCCGGAGCGGAGAAGCTACGGCATCTCCTCCGGAGCCTTCAACATGTCATTGATGAAGACGAACATCTCGCCAAGGCCATCCCCACACCCCCACTTCTTGCCTTCAAACAACCACGCAACCTCAAACAGACCATTGTCCGCAGCAAACTACCCAGCCTTCAGGAGAACAGTGACCACGACACCACACAACCCTGCCACAGCAACCTCTGCAAGACGTGCCGGATCATCAACACGGATGCCATCATCTCACGTGAGAACACCATCTACCAGGTACATGGTACCTACTCTTGCAACTCGGCCAACGTTGTCTACCTGATACGTTGCAAGAAAGGATGTCCCGAGGCATGGTACATTGGGGAAACCATGCAGACGCTACGACAACGGATGAATGAACACCGCTCGACAATCACCAGGCAAGACTGTTCTCTTCCTGTGGGGGAGCACTTCAGCAGTCACGGGCATTCAGCCTTGGATCTTCAGGTAAGCGTTCTCCAAGGCGGCCTTCACGACACACGACAGCGCAGAGTCACTGAGCAGAAACTGATAGCCAAGTTTCGCACACATGAGGACGGTCTAAACCGGGATGTTGGATTTATGTCACATTATCAGTAACCCCCACAGCTTGACTCCTGGACTTGCACAATTTCACAAGCTGTACTGTCTGGAGACAATACACATCTCTTCAACCTGTGTTGAATGCTCCCTCCACCCACATTGTCTGTGCATTTAAGACCTGGCTGGCTGTAGAGATTTGCATTCTAATCAGTATTCTGTAATTTGATTTCTGTGTCTGTGCCCTGTTTGAGAACAGAGACCACTCCATCTGACGAAGGAGCATTGCTCCGAAAGCTTATGGTATTTGCTACCAAATAAACCTGTTGGACTTTAACCTGGTGTTGTGAGACTTCTTACTGTTCATAAAATTCCCCCAAGGATCGGAACAAATTCCAAAAACATTGGAACCCAAGGAAGAAGCGGAATAAAATCAATTTTGGATTTGAAGAAAAATGTTTTAGTAAAATTATTTTTAAAAATGATGTACTGCGGATGCTGGAAACCTGAAATTAAAAACAGAAAAATACGAGAAACACTCAGCAGGTCATGCAGCACCAGTGAAGAGAGGAAGGTAATATTTGGACGAATAGTCAAGGCCTAAGATCTATACCCTACCTCTTTCATTCCATAGATACTGCCTGACCGGAGGAGTGTATTATTTTTGTTTTGAACACATTATTGACTAACCATCTGAACTGGCAGCTTTATATTATCCTGCGATGGGGTTTTCAGTTGCCATAATTAAATAAGAAAAAAAATGTTGAGATAAACTTGCACAAGGCGGACTATCTAAGCAACACAAGTGTATTTTGCACCTTTGAAAGTCTTAAGGCTAGGTACAGCAATGAAAAGTGCGCTAGAACAAAAGGATTGTGCATAATTTACCACACCAATTTCACATGGACAAAAATGCCAGTTGTCATCAGAGTATTTTTGAACTGTTGGCGAATGCAGAGATTAAAACAAAAACACATTCCCTCTTATTTTCAAATAATATTGTAGATTCTGATAATTCCAGACATTACATTCTATTCCAAATGTTTCGGAAAAATTTAAACTTTACAAATCACCCCCAGTGTGAGGGATCTGCAAAGGGTGAAGGCAGGGCATTTATGTAACAAACACTGAAACATAACACATTTCTATAAAAACAGAAAACTGTAACAGGAGGAAACAAAAATACTATTAATCGCGGTAAAATATAACCGTCTGTTTTTAATTATTCCTATTAAATTCCTTTAAATTTGTTCTTGCCAGTTTGCAGCTCTTCTGGAAATCTATACCAGTGCAGTAACTTTAGGAGCCACTGTCAGATTCACTTTCATGTGCTTACTAAAAGCAAGTATGCATTTCCTGCGGCAGGAGTTCAGAAAGATCAGAGAAGGGGATAGGACAACTACACCTCAGCAAATTATCCAAGTATAGAAAAGAAAAATGTTCAGATGAATTTGCACAAGGTAGAATGGCTAAGCAAAATCCAAAGGGGAAAATGCTGGAAAATCTCAGCAGGTCTGGCAGCATCTGTAAGGAGAGAATAGAGCTGGTGTTTCGAGTCCAGATGACCCTATGTCAAAGCTGATAAAGTAATTTGCTTTTATTTTTAAGCAAAATCCAAATTGTTTCTGAATCTCAAGTTTCCACACCATGCAAATTACACAAATGTCACATCCACACCCCTAACAATCAACAAAATTTAAAAGAACTATTATTGTAGTTTCTTAAAAATTAATGTTGACAAAGACTCAAATGTTCCCAGAGGTTTGTGGACTACAACCTGTCAAAACAATCCAAGCTTTGACAAAAGGCCTCCAATTATGATTTGGATTTTTAAGGAGAAGGGATTGCAATTGTTCTACTTTCAATGGTTTTGCTCGCGGGTAACTGAGTCAAGCATTGCCAACAACTACATGTTACTGTAAACCTAAAGGCAGGCGATTAAACAAAATTCTATTTTCAATTTGGAAAACTGTTGAGAAACCAATTAATGTTGAACCGTCACATGCAATGTGAGGTTTCTGCACTGTGGTCTTGGATCCCTCGTCATTCATGGCCACCAGCAAGCACCAAAACAAGTTTAATTTGTTCCTGGAAATAAAGCATCTGTGAAAATATAACAGACATGACTGCCAAGTTCATCCACAATTCAAAACAACTTACTGTTATGTGAAGTGCTTTGGGATATTTGAGTCAGTTGTTCTATAAATGCAAATTCTACCTTTTCTTGGCGTAGGAAATTTACATACTGCAACCTTTGAGGATTATGCCAGGGTGGGAGGAAGTCAAACACATGGAAAAGATTTAGGATTTTATAAAACTTCTGGAGCATGGGAAAGCTAAAGATGTGCAGGGAAATTGTTCAAAAAAGTGGTGTAGCGATTGTAAGCTTGGACTCCGGTGAAAGACCAGGCGATGAGTTGGAAGTGAAAGTCATCAAAGAGGTGGAAGGAAAGATGAGGAACAAATGTGTTAGATATGAAGTACTGCAAACTACACAGGACTGGGACTTCACAATAATGACAGTGGTGGACGGGGGCCGAGGGGGAAGGGAGGGGGAAGGGAGGGGGGGGCGGGAGGGGGACGGAGCAGGAGCGGGAGGGGGAGGGAGGGGGAGGGGGAGGGGGGGAGGGGGAGAGGGGGAGGGGGGAGGGGGAGAGGGGGAGAGGGGGAGGGGGAGAGGGGGAGAGGGGGAGGGGGAGGGAGGGAGGGGGAGGGAGGGGGAGGGGGAGCGGGAGCGGGAGGGAGCGGGAGGGGGAGGGAGGGGGAGGGAGGGGGAGGGAGGGGGAGGGAGGGGGAGGGGGCGGGAGGGGGAGGGGGCGGGAGGGGGCGGGAGGGGGAGGGGGCGGGAGGGGGAGGGGGAGGGGGCGGGAGGGGGAGGGGGCGGGAGGGGGAGGGGGCGGGAGGGGGAGGGGGCGGGAGGGGGAGGGGGCGGGAGGGGGAGGGGGCGGGAGGGGGAGGGGGCGGGAGGGGGAGGGGGCGGGAGGGGGAGGGGGAGGGGGCGGGAGGGGGCGGGAGGGGGAGGGGGCGGGAGGGGCAGGGGGCGGGAGGGGGAGGGGGCGGGAGGGGGAGGGGGCGGGAGGGGGAGGGGGAGGGGGCGGGAGGGGGAGGGGGCGGGAGGGGGAGGGGGCGGGAGGGGGAGGGGGAGGGGGCGGGAGGGGGAGGGGGCGGGAGGGGGAGGGGGCGGGAGGGGGAGGGGGCGGGAGGGGGAGGGGGCGGGAGGGGGAGGGGGCGGGAGGGGGAGGGGGCGGGAGGGGGAGGGGGCGGGAGGGGGAGGGGGCGGGAGGGGGAGGGGGCGGGAGGGGGAGGGGGCGGGAGGGGGAGGGGGCGGAGGGGGCGGGAGGGGGAGGGGGCGGGAGGGGGAGGGGGCGGGAGGGGGAGGGGGCGGGAGGGGGAGGGGGCGGGAGGGGGAGGGGGCGGGAGGGGGAGGGGGCGGGGAGGGGGAGGGGGCGGGAGGGGGAGGGGGCGGGAGGGGGAGGGGGCGGGAGGGGGAGGGGGCGGGAGGGGGAGGGGGCGGGAGGGGGAGGGGCGGGAGGGGGAGGGGGCGGGAGGGGGAGGGGGCGGGAGGGGGAGGGGGCGGGAGGGGGAGGGGGGCGGGAGGGGGGAGGGGCAGGGAGGGGTAGGGGGGGGGAGCGGTAGGGGGAGGGAGCGGTAGGGGGAGGGAGCGGGAGGGGGAGGGAGCGGGAGGGGGAGGGAGCGGGAGGGGGAGGGAGCGGGAGGGGGAGGGAGCGGGAGGGGGAGGGAGCGGGAGGGGGAGGGAGCGGGAGGGGGAGGGAGCGGGAGGGGGAGGGAGCGGGAGGGGGAGGGAGCGGGAGGGGGAGGGAGCGGGAGGGGGAGGGAGCGGGAGGGGGAGGGAGCGGGAGGGGGAGGGAGCGGGAGGGGAGGGAGCGGGAGGTGGAGGGGGAGGGAGCGGGAGCGGGAGGGGGAGGGAGCGGGAGGGGGAGGGGGAGGGAGCGGGAGGGGGAGGGGGAGGGGGAGGGAGCGGGAGGGGGAGGGGGAGGGAGCGGGAGGGGGGGGGAGCGGGAGGGGGGGAGCGGGAGGGGGAGGGAGCGGGAGGGGAGGGAGCGGGAGGGGGAGGGAGCGGGAGGGGGAGGGAGCGGGAGGGGGGGAGCGGGAGGGGGAGGGGGAGGGGGGGAGCGGGAGGGGGGGAGCGGGAGGGGGAGGGGGGGAGCGGGAGGGGGAGGGGGGGAGCGGGAGGGGGAGGGGGGGAGGGGGAGGGGGGAGCGGGAGGGGGAGGGGGGGACGGGGAGGGGGGGACGGGAGGGGGAGGGGGACGGGAGGGGGAGGGGGGACGAGAGGGGGAGGGGGGAGCGGGAGGGGGAGCGGGAGGGGAGGGGGGAGCGGGAGGGGGAGGGGGGGAGCGGGAGGGGGAGGGGGGAGCGGGAGGGGGAGGGGGGGAGCGGGAGGGGGAGGGGGGGAGCGGGAGGGGGAGGGGGGGAGCGGGAGGGGGGAGCGGGAGGGGGGGAGCGGGAGGGGGAGGGGGGAGCGGGAGGGGGTGGGGGGGAGCGGGAGGGGGAGGGGGGGAGCGGGAGGGGGAGGGGGGGAGCGGGAGGGGGAGGGGGGGAGCGGGAGCGGGAGGGGGAGGGGGAGGGGAGGGGGGGAGCGGGAGGGGGAGGGGAGGGGGAGGGGGGGAGCGGGAGGGGGGAGCGGGAGGGGGGGAGCGGGAGGGGGGGAGCGGGAGGGGAGGGGGGAGCGGGAGGGGGAGGGGGGGAGCGGGAGGGGAGGGGGGAGCGGGAGGGGGAGGGGGGGAGCGGGAGGGGGAGGGGGGGAGCGGGAGGGGGAGGGGGGGGAGCGGGAGGGGGAGGGGGGAGCGGGAGGGGGAGGGGGGGAGCGGGAGGGGGAGGGGGGGGAGCGGGAGGGGGAGGGGGGGGAGCGGGAGGGGGAGGGGGGGAGC